>NC_084558.2:5345827-5348327 GCF_033978685.3 Nerophis lumbriciformis | reverse complement strand
ACGCTCACTGGTTTTGACCCCAATTGGGCAAAAGAAAGCCCTACAGAGCTTCATTGTGGCAGCAATGTCCGTAGACACTCCCTACCCCACTTTAGCCAGCCCGCCTGCTTTTATGCACTGCCCCTCTAATCCACAATGGAATGTTCATTGGCCTGAAATGTCCCCTTTTTAGATCCCCATGTGTCTACTGGATGTTAAGTTTCTGCTTTAAGACCACTCTTTCTAAGCATGACATGCAACTAACGATCATGTTATCAACATTTGAGATGGGAACTATTGTAAAACGCCCCCCGGGGAAACTCTTCTACCAAAATTGTATTCCTCTCCAAGGGGGTTAAGCACAACAGTGGTCTGTGTGGGGGCGGTCAGGCGTGCCCCGTCACTGATTAGACACAAATAGAGGAAAGCGAAAAACCACAATGCCTTCAATGCTCAGCTAAGCATAGGATCTGATCGAAATGCCCTTGGGTTGAGGCTAGAGATGTAACAATAAAGGTATTAATAATAACTGTGGTAAAACTCCCAACTGTAATTATTACCATTTTAAATTGAAATTATTGAGAAACAAATGAACTAAACTGATGCCAGCTCGCTAGCTTAATAGTTAACATGAAAACAAGAGTCTTGTCTTTTCCCATTAAGAAGCGACATATTCCAATTTAAATGTATATACCTAAACACATTGCTGTTTGAGCAACTCAGCTATTCAATTGTTCACATTGAACCTACAAGCTGTGTTCTCTTAGCACACAGTGATCTTTCTGTACTCTGAGGAATACGACACGGATGTGTTTTAAGGAGAGCTGAACAAAGTAGCACAACAACAACGCCCGCCCAAATTAATAACAATATATTTTATTTGTTATGCACATTTCATTTAAATGAATCTTTAAGTGCTGCTGTACAAACAAATATTTAAAACAATAAAAGCTTAGCCATTAAAACGGATAAAATACTAAGACTAGCAGGAAACACAAAACATGAAAAATACCGCGATAATAATGCTAACTGTTGTGTGTGTGTGTATATATATGTAAGTGTGTGTATATATATATATATATATATATATATATATATATATATATATATGTATGGAATCTCGATCTACAAACTTAATTGGTTCTTGAACATTGTTTGCCGATCGAAACGTTTGTATAGTGAAACCCCCCCCCCCTCCCCCCATTTTATATTAAAAATGCACTCTTTGAAGACAGCATAATGTGTATATATACTGTATATCTATTAAAATAACATAACAAGCGGGTAATGGCTCAACAAACAATTGTTTTTATCCAAACATCGCAACAGTCAGCTCAACTGTCAATGCTTCCGCACTCACACGAAAGTGTGGGCGATAAACCGGTATTATAGTTAATACCGGTATATTTTAGACAGTGGTATATATTTGAGACAATAGCGCTATACCAGTATCTTTAGATGTGCCTTTGTTACGCCCGTTTTCTCTTCTCTGGGCCTGACGGGCGAAGCACATGGCATTCCCTTTGGCTCAACTTTGCCTCTTGCGTGTTTACATAGGCTTCTTTGATGCACAATAACACAACACAACAAACTTTTCAAAAAATATGGTGGCTCCGGTGCTGACTTCTCGACTCCTGAGTGATGCAATGCTTTGGTCACCAACTGCATTTGGCTATTGGTGAATGATTACACCTTTATTTAAACATACACCAAATAGACTTTGATCACTGAAAACCGCGCTACAGAAACCACATGTAAATAAAACACACGCCATTGTCTGGAGCGTTGTCAGCATGTCTGCGAAGTGGACGTAATTTTAATATATCGCTGATATATTAAAATTGTGTGTGCGTGTGTGTGTGTGTGTGTTTGTGTGTGTGTGTGTGTTACAGACAGCAAAGCCCTGTCTGTCTGTTATTTCACTTTACCTTTTTCTGTGTTGATTGAGCTGTGATGAAGCAGTGAAAAAGGACATTATGTTAAATGAAGAGTTTTTGTCTCTGGTAGTTGATATAATAATGTAACTGCATCATTAAGCCTACATGAACTCCATGGTGTTCAGGGATCAATAGTCTCTCCTATTTCTATTGTACTATTTTTTCAGCTATAGTTACATTAATCATTAGTAATGGAGCAGCCTAGTTTTGAATGGCAGGGTCCCTGCTATCACATGTTGATAAAAATATAACATTTACATAATAAAAATAAACTACAGGCTTCCCAAATGCTGTAATACATTAAGCATGATGAGTTGACTTGAAACTTTTTAATGTTGCACTTTTTATATGTAGAAGAAAAGTTTTGTCATTTTATTTAATCTGAGCAACAACTTGAAGCAGTTTAATGTGGATTAACGTGGGCAGAATTATTATACAGTAGTGTTCCCAATGTTAAAAAGATAAAGCCATTGTTTACAAATTTGGTAAATAAATAACTAAAAAATTTATATTTTGTTGTTTTCTTACTGTACCGAAAATGAACCGAACCGTGACCTCTAAACCGAGGTACGTACCGAACCAAA
>NC_084558.2:4875827-5023327 GCF_033978685.3 Nerophis lumbriciformis | reverse complement strand
TCCATATATGTATATGTATGTGTATATATATATATATATATATGTATATATATCTGTGTATATATATATATATATATGTATATATATATATATATATATATATATATATATATATATATGTATGTGTGGGAAAAAAATCACAAGACTATTTCATCTCTACAGGCCTGTTTCATGAGGGGGGTACCCTCAATCGTCAGGAGATTTTAATGGGAGCATTCGCATACCATGGTTTATATAGGGCACAGAGTGGGTGAATTCAAAACCAGATGGAACAACCACAAGGCTTCTTTCAGGAACAAAAACCTGCGAAATACCACAGAACTCAGCAAACACATTTGGGACCTCAAAGACAATAATGTTGAATATTCAATAACATGGCAAATTCTTGCATCCAGCACACCTTACAATAGTGGTAATAAAAGATGCAACCTATGCTTGAAAGAGAAACTGTTTATTATCTACCGTCCAGACCTGTCATCCCTCAACAAGCGCAGCGAAATTGTAACAACATGCCGCCATAGACGGAAACACCTCCTAGGTAACACATGAACCAATCACCACGCCCCTAGGCCAGCCTGTACCCACCCACTCTGTGCCCTATATAAACCATGGTATGCGAATGCTCCCATTAAAATCTCCTGACGATTGAGGGTACCCCCCTCATGAAACAGGCCTGTAGAGATGAAATAGTCTTGTGATTTTTTTCCCACACATACATATATTGCGCTCTACTACGGTATCGAGCACTATTTTTTGGATAACCTTATTAAGACATATATATATATATATATATATATATATATATATATATATATATATATATATATACATATATATATATATATATATATATATATATATATATATATATATATACATACCGTTTATTTTAATTTAGCATCAAATATCACCCTAGGAATGAAAATATTATGTGCAAGACTCATTCTATTAGGGAGGCTAGTACAGTACTACTTCAACTTAAGAGCTTTTAACTCAAAACATTTGTATCTCAAATCAACGTCTGGTGCTTACTCCCACAAGAAAGCACTATTTTAAAATGCAACATGTCTTTTGCAGAGAAAAAGTAACTTTTAGATGAAAAAAATATTGTATAAAACAGTGGTGTCAAACTCATTTTAGATCGGGGGCCACATGGAGAAAAATCTACTCCCAAGTGGGCCGGACTGGTAAAATCACGGCACGATAACTTAAAAATAAAGACAACTTCAGATTGTTTTCTTTGTTTAAAAATAGAACAAGCACATTCTGAAAATGTACAAATCAAAATGTTGTTGGTTTTTTTTTACACTTACCGTATTTTTCGGACTATAAGTCGCAGTTTTTTTCGTAGTTATACTCAGGAGCGACTTATGTGTGAAATTATTATCACATTACCCTAAAATATCAAATAATATTATTTAGCTCATTCACGTAAGAGACTAGACGTATAAGATTTCATCGGATTTAGCGATTAGGAGTGACAGATTGTTTGGTAAACGTATAGCATGTTCTAGATGTTATAGTTATTTGAATGACTCTTACCATAATATGTTGCGTTAACATACCAGGCACGTTGGTTATTTATGCGTCATATAACATACACTTATTCAGCCTGTTGTTCACTATTCTTTATTTATTTTAAATTGCCTTTCAAATGTCTATTCTTGGTGTTGGGTTTTATCAAATAAATTTCCCCAAAAAATACTCCAGTGCGACTTATATATGTTTTTTTCCTTCTTTATTATGCATTTTCGGCCGGTGCGATTTATACTCCGGAGCGATTTATACTCTGAAAAATACGTTAATCCCACTATTGATTAATTTTGATTATTCTTGCTTGCATAAATTAAATGTAAAAAAAGTCCTCAATATTTGGACATAAATGCGATTTTAATGACAGAATGTTATACGTGAACATTTTTTTAAATGTTTTTCTTAAATGAAAGACATGAGCAGTGAAAATAAACTGCGTGATTAATCTGTGTTCACATGATTATTGCAATATTTTTTTGGGATTATTCACATGGCATTAACATTGACAGCCTTAGTATTTTTTTTTTTTAATAAGTGTTCAACTCTGACATAAGGCCTTTATTTAATGACAAATACTAATAAAATAAAAAAAAATACAACACAAATAGCTCCCCTCACCGTTCGTATTGTCAAAGCAGCTCTAATGGTAAAATAAAATAGAATAAAATGGACTTTATTGTCATTATATTTGCATA
The DNA here is from genome assembly GCF_033978685.3 of Nerophis lumbriciformis. Classification (NCBI taxonomy): domain Eukaryota; kingdom Metazoa; phylum Chordata; class Actinopteri; order Syngnathiformes; family Syngnathidae; genus Nerophis; species Nerophis lumbriciformis. The sequence continues at coordinate 5,021,099 of NC_084558.2, read as the reverse complement.
TAACGAGATTAAGGACTCCAACTTAAGGTGCGGTAGTGGGAACAAATATGGGATAAAAATAAATGACACAAGAGGTAATAAAGATAAAACTAAGAATTAAAATAAACAGGCTACTATCCATTAAAAATAATAAGCAATCCTGTACAATATACAAAACACTATACAAAATACTGATAAATAGTGATAAATAACATCAGTGTCGGATGTATTGCACTCAAAGGGTAATATTGCACAGTAGGGTATTAGGGTAGGATACTGTATAATGGTGATGCATGTTGGAGACCCTCTGAATTACTTACTAAACCTATTCAAACATATTTTACATTACATTACATTTTACATTTATATTACGCCTATACTGGCTCACCTGCACTGGCTTCCTGTGCACTTAAGAAGTGACTTTAAGGTTTTACTACTTACGTATAAAATACTACACGGTCTAGCTCCGTCCTATCTTGTCGATTGCATTGTACCATATGTCCCGGCAAGAAATCTGCGTTCAAAGAACTCCGGCTTATTAGTGATTCCCAGAGCCCAAAAAAAAGTCTGCGGGCTATAGAGCGTTTTCTATTCGGGCTCCAGTACTATGGAATGCCCTCCCGGTAACAATTAGAGATGCTACCTCAGTAGAAGCATTTAAGTCCCATCTTAAAACTCATTTGTATACTCTAGCCTTTAAATAGCCCCCCTGTTAGACCAGTTGATCTGCCGTTTCTTTTCTTTTCTCCTCTGCTCCCCTTTTCCTTGAGGGGGGGGGGGGCACAGGTCCGGTGGCCATGGATGAAGTGCTGGCTGTCCAGAGTCGGGACCCGGGGTGGACCGCTCGCCTGTGCATCGGCTGGGAACATCTCTGCGCTGCTGACCCGTCTCCGCTCGGGATGGTGTCCTGCTGGCCCCACTATGGACTGGACTCTTACTATTATGTTGGATCCACTATGGACTGGACTCTCACAATATTATGTCAGACCCACTCGACATCCATTGCTTTCGGTCTCCCCTAGAGGGGGGGGGTTACCCACATATGCGGTCCTCTCCAAGGTTTCTCATAGTCATTCACATCGACGTCCCACTGGGGTGAGTTTTTCCTTGCCCGTATGTGGGCTTTGTACCGAGGATGTCGTTGTGGCTTGTGCAGCCCTTTGAGACACTTGTGATTTAGGGCTATATAAATAAAGATTGATTGATTGATTGATCAGTGTCGGATGTATTGCACTCGAAGGGTAATATTGCACAGTAGGGTATTAGGGTAGGATACTGTATAATGGTGATGCATGTTGGAGACCCTCTGAATTACTTACTAAACCTATTCAAACATATTTTACTATAGGAAACAAACACACTTTTGTCTGTACTCACACAACGTCACGTCTTGTCAAAGCATCTTTCGGTGCTGGAAAATGTCAAATTGCTATATTTTATTTTGGTGCTATCAACCTTTAGCAGCAGACCCAGCAAACAATTGTCTTGCATTTTGCAACATGCTGAAAATGTGTACACCTCCTGTGGAATATTACTGGAAAGATTAGTTTTTTGAGGGGTCGTCTGCTTATTTTCTGTTTATGTGCTGCCTGTCAATCAAAAAAATATCCAAGTCATCCTGTAGGAGACTTTTGTTCTAACACGGTACAGTAAATGTTCTTCTTGCTATGATGTAGAGCGATGGGCGCAGGGGGTCCAGGGGGGGTCTGCCGGGGGTCTTTGGCGCGGTGAATTATTGAGGTTTACTAATACTTGATAAATCCCCTCTTTGTCCTGTCCATTACCGGCCTGTCACATCCTCTCCTGGCTGCCAGACTGACTCGCTTGCTTCATCTAGATGACAGAAGTTAAACTGTGTTCCGCAGGAGATGGGAGGCGGGGGGGGGACGAAGGGGGGCAGCACTCTGCCAGTAGACCCCTGAGGGCTGCTGGATGCTTCAGGAGGCCGAGGCGAGTGTTTAGTTTGTCGTCACAAGCAAATAAAGATGCAGGAGGTATCTCATGGTGGAAGGACTGTCTTCATCAAGTCCACTTGCATCCACCAGCTCGCTCGCTCATGTGATCACCCGCCCCCCCAACCCCCTCTCCCACCCTACACCCCCGCCTCCTCCCAAAACAGCTAACCTTGCCTCAGTGCGTGCCTGGCGGACTCTCTCGGCGGTCTCGACAGCCGAGCTGGTCGTTGCCCCGAGCGCTGTGGAGATGTCGCTTCTCGTTAGCGTCACTGAGCATGCCTGCTCCTTGATTAGAGGCTGAGGTGGATGGAGTGTGTGTGTGTGTGTGTGTGTGTGTGTGTGTGTGTGTGTGTGTGTGTGTCTTCAGTAAAGCATGGGGGTGGTCACTAGTGTCCCCCCCCCTTCTACCCGTAGGTTGCTTTTAAAGATCAGTGATTTGGTCAATTGGCAACTTTAATCCCACGGAAGGTCACTGATGACTCAATGGACCAGTCAGCAATGCCGTGTATGTGTGTGTGTGTGTGTGTGTGTGTGTGTGTGTGTGTGTGTATGTGTGTGTGTGCTCTTGTATTTCTACCGTTCTGGAGACATTCATAAGGAAAAGTACCTTCCACATGAGGACCAGTGAACAAGTTAGGACATAAATCATGGTCCCATTACGGAAGACCATCCATCCATGCATTTTCTAAAACCATTGCATCTAATAGAAAGCCAAATACTAGAGTCCGTGAACACCGCCCCCCACCCTGTCACATGGATGCCCCGCTGTCCTGTCCAAACGTGCAAAGTCATGCTTTAATGGTGGTTGTTTCCCTAAAACTTCTAAGTGGACCTTTGTAAAATAAATATGTACACAGAAACATACTGTAATAACTTGAAGTAAATAATCAAGATTAAAAACCAATTACAAACAAAAAATTTAAAAAAATAAAATTAACTAAAAGCTTACCTTTTTTATACTTGCATAGTATGTATATATTATTAATGTTGTAAATACAAATATTTATATATCTAGAAAGGGTGGTCCTAAAGAGGTAGACATTTTGCCAGTCTCAAGAAGGTAACAAATACAAGAATGTGTGTGTGTGTGTGTGTGTGTGTGTGTGTGTGTGTGTGTGTGTGTGTGTGTGTGTGTGTGTGTGTGTGTGTGTGTGTGTGTGTGTGTGTGTATTCTTGTATTTCTACCCTTCTAGAGACATCCATAAGGAAAAGTACCTTCCATATGAGGACCGGTGAACAAGTTAGGACATAAATCATGGTCCCAATGCGGAAAAAACATTGCATCTAATAGAGAGCCAAATACTAGAGTCCGTGAACACCGCTCCCCACCCTGTCACATGGCTGCCCCGCTGTCCTGTTCAAACGTGCAAAGTCATGCTTTAATGGTGGTTGTTTCCCTAAACTTCTAAGTGGACCTTTGTAAAATAAATATGTACACAGAAACATACTGTAATAACTTGAAGTAAATAATCAAGATTAAAAACCAATTACAAACAAAAAATTTAAAAAAATAAAATTAACTAAAAGCTTACCTTTTTTATACTTGCATAGTATGTATATATTATTAATGTTGTAAATACAAATATTTATATATCTAGAAAGGGTGGTCCTAAAGAGGTAGACATTTTTGCCAGTCTCAAGAAGGTAACAAATACAAGAATGTGTGTGTGTGTGTGTGTGTGTGTGTGTGTGTGTGTGTGTGTGTGTGTGTGTGTGTGTGTGTGTGTGTGAGTGTGTGTGTGTGTGTGTATTCTTGTATTTCTACCCTTCTAGAGACATCCATAAGGAAAAGTACCTTCCATATGAGGACCGGTGAACAAGTTAGGACATAAATCATGGTCCCAATGTGGAAAAAACATTGCATCTAATAGAGAGCCAAATACTAGAGTCCGTGAACACCGCTCCCCACCCTGTCACATGGATGCCCCGCTGTCCTGTCCAAACGTGCAAAGTCATGCTTTAATGGTGGTTGTTTCCCTAAACTTCTAAGTGGACCTTTGTAAAATAAATATGTACACAGAGACATACTGTAATAACTTGAAGTAAATAATCAAGATTAAAAACCAATTACAAACAAAAAATTTAAAAAAATAAAATTAACTAAAAGCTTACCTTTTTTATACTTGCATAGTATGTATATATTATTAATGTTGTAAATACAAATATTTATATATCTAGAAAGGGTGGTCCTAAAGAGGTAGACATTTTGCCAGTCTCAAGAAGGTAACAAATACAAGAATGTGTGTGTGTGTGTGTGTGTGTGTGTGTGTGTGTGTGTGTGTGTGTGTGTGTGTGTATGTGTGTGTGTGTGTGTGTGTGTGTGTGTATTCTTGTATTTCTACCCTTCTAGAGACATCCATAAGGAAAAGTACCTTCCATATGAGGACCGGTGAACAAGTTAGGACATAAATCATGGTCCCAATGCGGAAAAAACATTGCATCTAATAGAGAGCCAAATACTAGAGTCCGTGAACACCGCCCCCCACCCTGTCACATGGATGCCCCGCTGTCCTGTCCAAACGTGCAAAGTCATGCTTTAATGGTGGTTGTTTCCCTAAAACTCCTAAGTGGACCTTTGTAAAATAAATATGTACATAGAGACATACTGTAATAACTTGAAGTAAATAATCAAGATTAAAAACCAATTACAAACAAAAAATTAAAAAAAATAAAATTAACTAAAAGCTTACCCTTTTTCTATTTGCATAGTATATATATATTATTAATGTTGTAAATAGAAATCTTTATATATCTAGAAAGGGTGGTCCTAAAGAGGTAAGCATTTTGCCAAAGTCTCAAGAAGGTAACAAATACAAGAATGTGTGTGTGTGTGTGTGTGTGTGTGTGTGTGTGTGTGTGTGTGTGTGTGTGTGTGTGTGTGTGTGTGTGTGTGTGTATTCTTGTATTTCTACCCTTCTAGAGACATCCATAAGGAAAAGTACCTTCCATATGAGGACCGGTGAACAAGTTAGGACATAAATCATGGTCCCAATGCGGAAAAAACATTGCATCTAATAGAGAGCCAAATACTAGAGTCCGTGAACACCGCCCCCCACCCTGTCACATGGATGCCCCGCTGTCCTGTCCAAACGTGCAAAGTCATGCTTTAATGGTGGTTGTTTCCCTAAAACTCCTAAGTGGACCTTTGTAAAATAAATATGTACATAGAGACATACTGTAATAACTTGAAGTAAATAATCAAGATTAAAAACCAATTACAAACAAAAAATTACAAAAATTAAATTAAATAAAAGCTTACCTTTTTTATACTTGCATAGTATGTATATATTATTAATGTTGTAAATACAAATATTTATATATCTAGAAAGGGTGGTCCTAAAGAGGTAGACATTTTGCCAGTCTCAAGAAGGTAACAAATACAAGAATGTGTGTGTGTGTGTGTGTGTGTGTGTGTGTGTGTGTGTGTGTGTGTGTGTGTGTGTGTGTGTGTGTGTGTGTGTGTGTATTCTTGTATTTCTACCCTTCTAGAGACATCCATAAGGAAAAGTACCTTCCATATGAGGACCGGTGAACAAGTTAGGACATAAATCATGGTCCCAATGCGGAAAAAAACATTGCATCTAATAGAGAGCCAAATACTAGAGTCCGTGAACACCGCCCCCCACCTTGTCACATGGATGCCCCGCTGTCCTGTCCAAACGTGCAAAGTCATGCTTTAATGGTGGTTGTTTCCCTAAAACTTCTAAGTGGACCTTTGTAAAATAAATATGTACACAGAGACATACTGTAATAACTTGAAGTAAATAATCAAGATTAAAAACCAATTACAAACAAAAAATTTAAAAAAATAAAATTAACTAAAAGCTTACCTTTTTTATACTTGCATAGTATGTATATATTATTAATGTTGTAAATACAAATATTTATATATCTAGAAAGGGTGGTCCTAAAGAGGTAGACATTTTGCCAGTCTCAAGAAGGTAACAAATACAAGAATGTGTGTGTGTGTGTGTGTGTGTGTGTGTGTGTGTGTGTGTGTGTGTGTGTGTGTGTGTGTGTGTGTGTGTATTCTTGTATTTCTACCCTTCTAGAGACATCCATAAGGAAAAGTACCTTCCATATGAGGACCGGTGAACAAGTTAGGACATAAATCATGGTCCCAATGCGGAAAAAACATTGCATCTAATAGAGAGCCAAATACTAGAGTCCGTGAACACCGCCCTCCACCTTGTCACATGGATGCCCCGCTGTCCTGTCCAAACGTGCAAAGTCATGCTTTAATGGTGGTTGTTTCCCTAAACTTCTAAGTGGACCTTTGTAAAATAAATATGTACACAGAAACATACTGTAATAACTTGAAGTAAATAATCAAGATTAAAAACCAATTACAAACAAACAATTAAAAAAAATAAAATTAACTAAAAGCTTACCTTTTTTATACTTGCATAGTATGTATATATTATTAATGTTGTAAATACAAATATTTATATATCTAGAAAGGGTGGTCCTAAAGAGGTAGACATTTTGCCAGTCTCAAGAAGGTAACAAATACAAGAATGTGTGTGTGTGTGTGTGTGTGTGTGTGTGTGTGTGTGTGTGTGTGTGTGTGTGTGTGTGTGTGTGTGTGTGTGTGTGCGTGCGTGCGTGCGTGCGTGCGTGCGTGCGTGTGTGTGTGTGTGTATTTTTGTATTTCTACCCTTCTAGAGACATCCATAAGGAAAAGTACCTTCCATATGAGGACCGGTGAACAAGTTAGGACATAAATCATGGTCCCAATGCGGAAAAAAACATTGCATCTAATAGAGAGCCAAATACCGTATTTTCCGCACCATAAGCCGCCCCGTGTTATAAGCCGCGCCTTCAATGAACGGCATATTTCAAAACTTTGTCCACCTATAAGCCGCCCCGTGTTATAAGCCGCATCTAACTGCGCTACAGGGAATGTCAAAAAAACAGTCAGATAGGTCAGTTAAACTTTAATAATATATTAAAAACCAGCGTTCTAACAACTCTGTTCACTCCCAAAATGTACGGTAATGTGCAAATGTGCAATCACAAACATAGTAAAATTCAAAATAGTGCAAAGCTTAATGTTGCTCGAACGTTAATGTCACAACACACAAAATAAACATAACACTCACTTTCTGAAGTTATTCTTCATTCATAAATCCCTCGAATTCTTCTCCTACGGTGTCCGAATTAAAAAGTTGGGCGAATAGGGGATCCAAAATGGCCGGCTCCGTCTCGTCGAAGTCATCGGAGTCAGTGTCGCTGTTGTTTTTCCAGCAGTTCCGTAAATCCTGCCTTCCGGAAAGCTCGGACCACAGTTGAGACCGAAATATCCGCCCAGGCATTTACGATCCACTGGCAGATGTTGGCGTATGTCGTCCGGCGCTGTCTCCCTGTCTTAGTGAAGGTGTGTTCGCCTTCGGTCATCCATTGTTCCCACGCCGTTCGCAGTCATGCTTTAAATGCCTTGTTGACACCAATATCGAGCGGTTGGAGTTCTTTGGTTAATCCACCCGTAATGACGGCGAGTGTTGTATTTGTGTGCTTCACTTGTTTTTTGACACCATCTGTGATGTGGGCGCGCATGGAGTCGTATATCAACATGGACGGAGCTGCGTGAAAAAAGCCACCCGGCCTCTTCGCGTAAACTTCCCTTAACCACTCGCTCATCTTTTCTTCATCCATCCATCCCTTCGAGTTAGCTTTTATGATGACGCCGGCTGGAAAGTTCTCTTTTGGCAAGGTCTTCCTTTTGAATATCACCATGGGTGGAAGTTTCTGGCCATTAGCATGGCAAGCTAGAACCACAGTGTGTCGCTTAGTAGGAGCCATTTTGTGGTCTTTACAGATGTAAACACACAAAGGAAATGAAACGTAATACCCGCGCGCTTCTTCTTCTATGGGGGCGGGTGGTTGCTTACAGTAGAAGAAGAAGCACTTCCTCTTCTACGGGGAAAAAAGATGGCGGCTGTTTACCGTAGTTGCGAGACCTAAACTTTATGAAAATGAATCTTAATATTAATCCATATATAAAGCGCACCGGGTTATAAGCCGCACTGTCAGCTTTTGAGTAAATTTGTGGTTTTTAGGTGCGGCTAATAGTGCGGAAAATACGGAGGGTCCGTGAACACCGCCCCCCACCCTGTCACATGGATGCCCCGCTGTCCTGTCCAAACGTGCAAAGTCATGCTTTAATGGTGGTTGTTTCCCTAAACTTCTAAGTGGACCTTTGTAAAATAAATATGTACACAGAAACATACTGTAATAACTTGAAGTAAATAATCAAGATTAAAAACCAATTACAAACAAAAAATTTAAAAAAATAGAATTAACTAAAAGCTTACCTTTTTCTATTTGCATAGTATGTATATATTATTAATGTTGTAAATAGAAATCTTTATATATCTAGAAAGGGTGGTCCTAAAGAGGTAGACATTTTGCCAGTCCCAAGAAGGTAACAAATACAAGAATGTGTGTGTGTGTGTGTGTGTGTGTGTGTGTGTGTGTGTGTGTGTGTGTGTGTGTGTGTGTGTGTGTGTGTATTCTTGTATTTTTACCCTTCTAGAGACATCCATAAGGAAAAGTACCTTCCATATGAGGACCGGTGAACAAGTTAGGACATAAATCATGGTCCCAATGTGGAAAAAACATTGCATCTAATAGAGAGCCAAATACTAGAGTCCGTGAACACCGCCCCCCACCTTGTCACATGGATGCCCCGCTGTCCTGTCCAAACGTGCAAAGTCATGCTTTAATGGTGGTTGTTTCCCTAAACTTCTAAGTGGACCTTTGTAAAATAAATATGTACACAGAAACATACTGTAATAACTTGAAGTAAATAATCAAGATTAAAAACCAATTACAAACAAAAAATTTAAAAAAATAAAATTAACTAAAAGCTTACCCTTTTTCTATTTGCATAGTATATATATATTATTAATGTTGTAAATAGAAATCTTTATATATCTAGAAAGGGTGGTCCTAAAGAGGTAAGCATTTTGCCAAAGTCTCAAGAAGGTAACAAATACAAGAATGTGTGTGTGTGTGTGTGTATGTGTGTGAGTGTGAGTGTGAGCATGTGTGTGTCCTTGTGTCCTTGTATTTCTACCCTTCTTGAGACATCAACAAGGAAAAGCACCTTCCATATGAGGACCGGTGAACAAGTTAGGACCCAAATCATGGTCCCAATACGGAAAAACATTGCATCTAATTGAGAGCCAAATACTAGAGTCCGTGAACATTGCTCCAAAGTCAGGATTTTTTTGTTGATTTAATGTGCATACAAAAGTAAACATTGACAGGTGCAAAGGCAGCAATATATGATTAAAAAAGACTGCAGCTAAAGGAGGACTTCCTTATTAATCTTCAAAAAAGCCCGCCAGGTGAACAGCTGATTTTACGACTTGCGGTGCTGACGTAAGACAACCCGCGTCCCATATGTGACCATAGGATGAACAAATACACTACGGTACTAAGACTATAGTGGCCATTAACAGTTAGCGTCTACAGCTGGGTTGCCCAAAGTGCGGCACAGGGGCCATCTGTGGTTCGTGACTCGTTTGTCATCGGCCTTAAGCACATTAAAAAAATTTAAAAAATAGAGATCTCATTTGCACCCCTGGAAATGAGATCTATCAAAATGAGGGTGGTCCCAAAAAGGAGGGATTTTTCAAATGGACTGTGTGTCGGTTTTAAAAGTACCCCTCCCCCTCTGGTCAACATATGAAATAACAAGTGTGTCTAAAAATTTGGTGTGCTCCCCCTCTGGCCAACATATGTAATTACAAGTGTGTGTAAGAAATTGAAATGTGCCCCCTTTGGCCAAAATAAATAAATAAATAAATATGTATACAGCAACATACTGTAATAACGAAGGAAATAACGAAGATTAAAAACTAATTACAAACAAAAAATTAAAATAAAATAAAAATTCACTAAAAGTAGTTGACTTTTTTCTTATAAAATTGGAAACAATTTCTCACATTCTCTCTGTTTCTGTAATATTGCATTATTTGCTCGTAAAAGTATGACTTTTTTTAAGTAAAATTATGACTTTTTTAAGAAAAATTATGACTTTTTTAAGTAAAATTATTACTTTTTTATGTACAATTATTACTTTACTGCATAATGAAAAATGATGACATTTGTCATATAAAATTCTGACTTATCACAATATTGTCAATTTTGATGTTGTTTTATCTAAAATAGTGACATTTTCAAATTCCAATTATTATTATTATAAGATTGCCAACATTTTAAAGTTTTCTTAAAAAATTGTGACTTTTGTGTTTCCATAAAGTTGCCGACATTTTTAGCTTTTCTTGTGAAATCGCGACTGTAATTGAGTACAATTCCAACTTTTATCATACTATTGCACAAATGTTCAGTTTTCCTTGCAACATTTTGATTTGCGTTGTGTAAAATTACGACTTTGATTATATTACTGCCAAAATTCTAAGTAATTGTGACCTTTTTCCCCATAGGTTGCTTTTAAAGATCAGTGATTTGGTCAATTGGCAACTTTAATCCCATTGCTGACTCAATGGACCAGTCAGCAATGATGTGTGTGTGTGTGTGTGTGTGTGTGTGTGTGTGTGTGTGTGTGTGTGTGTGTGTGTGTGTGTGTGTGTGTGTGTGTGTGTGTGTGTGTGTGTGTGTGTGTGTGTGTGTGTGTGTGTGTGTGTGTGTGTGTGTGTGTGTGTGTGTGTGTGTGCACTGAGAAATGGATACATGTAGTTTGGATCAGGATGTAAAAAAGATACATACAATCAGTTATTGTCAGTTGATGTGGAACATGCATACAAGATAATTACAATGTAATATGTCACATATTTCCTGTTGTTTCATTACAACATGTCCAAAAAGGAGTAGGAAGAAGCAGATCTTTTTTTTTTTAGTTCTACCCCTTTTCACATTCAGCAGTTTTTGACCCATTTGTTTTTTCTCTGCTTGTAACACGACAGTAAATAAATCAATGATTAAATCAATACATGTATATACAATGAGTAAGTAAATCATTATCAATCATTTAAGTTCTCATAGATCAAAAGTTAAGTAATTTGTGGTTCACCTATGAGATGAATCAAAAAGGTTCAAGCTGTTTATCAGGATTCTTCTTTGTACTTTGTGAACACTTGTAGTTTGAACAGTTCCCTAAACTGAATCATATCAGTACATTTGATTTATTTACTTAATTCATTACATAATTGAATTCCACATACTGATATACTAAATGTTTTGAGTGTTGTACGCGCATACAAATGTTTTAAGTTACATTTTCATCTAAACTTAAATTTCTCCTCTTTTGTTGAGGAGAATTGTTGTACATTCTTGGGTAGCAGATTATAGTTTGCTTTGTACATCATTTTAGCTGTTTGCAAATGCACCAAATCGTTGAATTTCAATAATTGTGATTCAACAAATAAAGGGTTTATATATTCTCTATATTCATTATTATGTATTATTAGGGCCCGCCATGGCCCATTGCAAAAGGACTCCCACAGGGAGTCCTTATGCAATGGGACATAAGGACCTATTGTTATTCGATCGTTTTTTCTTTCTTATTATTATTATTCTTCCGCAGCTTTGCGCACTACTTTCACCCCCTTAACATGCTTCAAAACTCACCAAATTTTACACACACATCAGTAATATACGGCAAAACTTTTTATCAAAGAACCAAACTTAAAAACTCAAAATTGCGCTCTAGCGCCCCCTAGGAAAAAAAAAACTAGACTGCCTGTAACTCCCACTAGGAAGGTCGGAAAAATATGAAACAAAATCCTCTATGTAGGTCTGACTTAGACCTAGTTCTCATAATTGTATGTCTTCGGGCTAAAATCAACAGGAAGTTGGCAATTCCCCCTTCAAGACAAAAAAGTACTAAAAACAGTCACTTTTGCCTCTTTGAGCTGTAATTTGACCCCCTTAACATGCTTCAAAACTCACCAAACTGAACACACACATCAGGACTGGCAAAAACTGTGATCTAATGAAAAAACCTAACCCCAAATTCAAAAATTGCGCTCTACAGCAATTTTTGAATAAAACTGATAAATAACTGCTCCTGGGAAGGAAAAAATTACAAAACTGCCTGTAACTCCCACTGGGAAGGTCGGAGAGACATGAAACAAAAACTTCTATGTGGGTCTCACTTAGACCTACATTTCATAAATTGACAACCCCCAGCAAAAATCTACAGGAAGTTTGCTATTCCCCCTTCAAAACAATTTTTTTGTAATAACCGGTCACCTTCCTTCAAAAACGAACTCCTCTGAGCGCGTTTGTCGTTTCGCCTTCAAACTAACACAGGAGAGAGATTGAACACTTGTGAATACAACAACTGAAGCGCTTTTTAATTAAGTGCTCCGGTTTTGATTTTATGACCCTTCAAAGACCCGCTGCACTCATGCTGCTGCGGTGCTGGTTTTTTAAGATGGCTGCTTAAAAGCAGGAAGCACCAACGTGCCCACACAATGCAGACAAGGTAGGTACACTAGACAAAAGTCTTGGGGCACTTCCGACTAAAAGTAGACAAAAGTATTGGGACACTTAGGACTAGCACCTGCCAAATACGCGGGCCCGTCCAACGCTGCTTGCAGCTTTAATTATAAATGATCTTTTTCGTAACACCAATAGTAAATGAAGCGTACATTTGTAGTTGTTTCCCCATATTTATGCACAATAACTCAGATATGGTAACACTAGTGAGCAGTAGAGAATATGAAGTCATTTTTGGTCGAAAACATATTTTGCTTTATTCATTATTAACGTGTTTCTTGCTGCATTATGTTGACATTTTTTTTATATGAGACTTTTTCCGTACATTTTATCATTCAAATGATCTTATTTTTATTCCAAATCCCACAAAACTCTTTCTTGTTGGATGCATTTAACATTTTATGAATTCATTTACGTATCTCATTGGAACGACCTTGATTTTTTTTGTTTAATTTATATGTTTCCAGTTGTGCAATTTGGACATTTCCGAGGAAATTACGCCTCAAAAGTCACACCAACGCCATCTGAAGGTTTTTCTTTTTCTTTGGCTTTTTGATGATGCCACTCCAGACGGAGGAAAATGATGGCGATAGTCGTAATTTGTTTAACTGTGACGTACAGGAAAGCATAATGCGGACAATATAAATAATAAACATTTATTTATTGATTTAACTGTGACGTACAGGAAAGCATAATGCGGACAATATGAGCAATACCTTTTAAGTACATATGTAAATACATTTGACAAAGCAGCTTGTAATGCAAATACACTTATCATACTTATATTCTGTGTCCGCGAGTAGTTTTTATTTTTTTTTGTTGTATTGTATGATACTATTCCAATGTAAAGACACTTGTATTATGTGCCTGAATAATTTAGTTTTATTATACGGTACTATTCCAACATAAAAACGCTTATTATACTTGTATTATGTGTCTGATAATTTTGTTTTATTTTAATTGTATTATACCGTACTATTTCAATGTAAATACACTTACTACACTTGTATTCTGTGTCTGTGAGTAGTTTAGATTTTTTATTTTTTTTTTATTATACGGTACTATTCCAATGTAAATACACTTATTATAGTCAAATTATGTCTCTGTGAGTAATTTTGTTTGATCTTAGTCGTATTATATGGCACTATTCTAATGTAAATCCACTTGTATTATGTGTCTGTGAGTAGTTTTGGTTTATTTTAGTCTTATTATACGGCACTATTCCAACGTTAATATACATCTTTTCCACAAAACCATACCTATAAGACACCACTAGGTGACAGAAGCCACCCTTATACAACTTCCCTTCCACCTCTCAATTCAGTCTGTGACTAGTTTTACTTTATTTTAGATTTGTATACAGTAGTAAATGCACTTTCTAAAACTGCACAGTTCCTGTAAAACACCACTAAGTGAAATGATGGCTCTGCAAACACCTTCCTGTTCCCTTTACATGAGTTGTCTGCATAGTTTTACTTTTATTTGAGTTGCATTTAGTTTTATTCCGCAGTTGTGTACTAATGTAAACAAACTACGCCACAAAATGACATCACCACTCTGCAAACACCTTTCTTTTTTCTTTCCATGACATGTTTGTGCAGTTTTATTTCATTTTAGTTGTATTTAGCAGTTGTGTGCTACTGTGAATACATTCATTAAACACCATGCAGTGCCTATATAATGCCTCTAAATGACCGTATCGTTCTGCAAAAAGCGTTCTTTTCCCTTTCCTTTGTGTGTCAGTGAGTTGTTGTACTTTATTTTAGTTGTATTTCATTTTATACAGTAGTGCAGTGTTTTTCAACCTTTTTTGAGCCAAGGCACATTTTTTTCATCAAAAAAAATACGGAGGCACACCACCAGCAGAAAAGGTTAAAAAAATTAAACTCCACCAGGTTGTCGTGCCTTATTTTGAGTTTGTTGTTGTTTCCTGTGTGTAGTGCTTTAGTTCCTGTCTTGCGCTTTTATTTTCGTGACCCTTCCTGTTTTGTCGGTGTTCTCCTGTAGCAGCTTCACGCCTTCCTTTGAGCGCTATTGCCCGCCCCTGCTTTGTTTTCGCAATCAAGACTATTTAAGTTGTGCGTACGCTATCCTTCTTTGTGGGGACATTGTTGATTGTCATGTCATGTACGGATGTGCTTTGTGGACGCCGTATTTGCTCCACACGCTGTAAGTTTTTGCTGTCATCCAGCATTCTGTTTTTGTTGACTTTGTAGCCAGTTCAGTTTTACTTTTGTTTTACATAGCCATCCCTATGCTTCAGTGCCTTTTCCTAGCGGGACTTGCCTTTTGTTGATTTTTGGTTTAAGCGTTACATACCTTTTTACCTGCACGCTGTCTCCCGCTGTGCTCTGCCTATTGGGATCACGACAAACCATCCTCGACGCGTTCCGACTTCTACAAAGCAATGAACTACCTGCTGCCACCTACTGATATGGAGTATTACATGGTTACCCTGCCAAGCTCTACACAGCACAGGCACTAGACAACGGCACATTATTATGACTATTGATTTGCAAAAAAAAATTTTTTGGACCAATTAGGTGAAGTTGCATAATTTCCCGCGGCACACAGTGGTTGAAAATCACTGCAATAGTACACTTGTTATACATTTTGCAAAGTATAAAACACCCCTATGTGACCCTAGCCTGGCATGAATGTCATCATCATCAATGTTTATTTATATAGCCCTAAATCACAAGTGTCTCAAAGGGCTGCACAAGCCACAACAACATCCTCGGTACAAAGCCCACATACGGGCAAGGAAAAACTCACCCCAGTGGGACGTCGATGTGAATGACTATGAGAAACCTTGGAGAGGACCGCATATGTGGGTAACCCCCCCCCTCTAGGGGAGACCGAAAGCAATGGATGTCGAGTGGGTCTGACATAATATTGTGAGAGTCCAGTCCATAGTGGATCCAACATAATAGTAAGAGTCCAGTCCATAGTGGGGCCAGCAGGACACCATCCCGAGCGGAGACGGGTCAGCAGCGTAGAGATGTTCCCAGCCGATGCACAGGCGAGCGGTCCACCCCGGGTCCCGACTCTGGACAGCCAGCACTTCATCCATGGCCACCGGACCTGTGCCCCCCCCCCCCCTCAAGGAAAAGGGGAGCAGAGGAGAAAAGAAAAGAAACGGCAGATCAACTGGTCTAACAGGGGGGCTATTTAAAGGCTAGAGTATACAAATGAGTTTTAAGATGGGACTTAAATGCTTCTACTGAGGTAGCATCTCTAATTGTTACCGGGAGGGCATTCCATAGTACTGGAGCCCGAATAGAAAACGCTCTACAGCCCGCAGACTTTTTTTGGGCTCTGGGAATCACTAATAAGCCGGAGTTCTTTGAACGCAGATTTCTTGCCGGGACATAAGGTACAATGCAATCGACAAGATAGGACGGAGCTAGACCGTGTAGTATTTTATACGTAAGTAGTAAAACCTTAAAGTCACATCTTAAGTGCACAGGAAGCCAGTGCAGGTGAGCCAGTATAGGCGTAATATGATCAAACTTTCTTGTGCTTGTCAAAAGTCTAGCAGCCGCATTTTGTACCAACTGTAATTTTTTAATGCTAGACATGGGGAGACCCGAAAATAATACGTTACAGTAGTCGAGACGAGACGTAACGAACGCATGAATAATGATCTCAGCGTCGCTAGTGGATAAAATAGAACGAATTTTAGCGATATTACGGAGATGAAAGAAGGCCGTTTTAGTAACACTCTTAATGTGTGATTCAAACGAGAGAGTTGGGTCGAAGATAATACCCAGATTCTTTACTGATTCGCCTTGTGTAATTGTTTGGTTGTCAAATGTTAAGGTGGTATTAGTAAATAAATGTCGGTGTTTAGCAGGACCGATAATCAGCATTTCCGTTTTCTTGGCGTTGAGTTGCAAGAAGTTAGCGGACATCCATTGTTTAATTTCATTAAGACACGCCTCCAGCTGACTACAATCCGGCGTGTTGGTCAGCTTTAGGGGCATGTAGAGTTGGGTGTCATCAGCATAGCAATGAAAGCTAACACCGTATTTGCGTATGATGTCGCCTAGCGGCAGCATGTAAATACTAAAGAGTGCAGGGCCAAGAACCGAACCCTGAGGAACTCCGCACGTTACCTTAACATAGTCCGAGGTCACATTATTATGGGAGACGCATTGCATCCTGTCAGTAAGATAAGAGTTAAACCACGACAAAGCTAAGTCTGACATACCAATACGTGTTTTGATACGCTCTAATAAAATATTATGATCGACGGTAATGCTTGTGCCGGTGTAGCTAAGGAAGTGACCGGTGAGAATGATGATATAAGTGTGTGTGTGTGACCTTGGATCAAACTTTTTTTTTTAGATGGCCAAGGTCAGGTCATACTTCCAGTATGTCGTGCCGTGGGCGCAGCTGTCCATTTGTGGACAATTTTCTCTGCCCAAAGGGACGACTGACTGACTCCATGGTCCTTGTACACACACACACACACACACACACACACACACACACACACGCACACACGCACACGCACACAGTCCATCTGTTTGACTGTCTTTCAGTCACCCTACTGGAAAACAGAAGCGGACAAGTTGCTTCATTATGGATTTAAAGTATAAAAAGACGTTACTGTTTTTTTGCAGAAACATTAGTGCAGGACTTTACTTACATTTTTCCAGTGAAAGGTTAGTATTTGTAATTGAAACAAAAAAATCATTTGAAAAATACAACATATCAAACCGAATAAAAAAAACAAAAAAAAACTACAGGCTGAGTGTGTTAAGTGTTAATTTATTGTCTGTGTCCTGTTTTGAAAGGACTATGCATCCATGCAACAATATAACATTATAAGGACATGAGGTATTAAGATCTAAATACTTTGCGCTAAAAAGCGTGTGCAATCGACCAAATAGCATGTACTATTAGTGGACGTGTTGCGTGTCATTTACTAGGACAATGTGGTCCAGACCGCCTTCTTTAAATGAAGATTTTGCGTGTTCTATACAGGGCATCACCATGGAGACACTCATTTACTGAACATTCATCTTGTCATGCTCCTTATGGGGTTTGCTATGTTTTCAAACAAGCAGGAGACATCTATGTACCACTTTTTATGGGTATTTTATAAGCAGCCGTGCAGTGCATTTCCACTGACATCACTTTTTATTTTATTTTTTTATACAAACCCCGTTTCCATATGAAACAGTGAAGCAGTGCACTACCAACACCGTGTATGGTGCGGATGGTGTTCTGCTGACCTCGACTGCGGAAGTTGTGGATCGGTGGAGGGAATACTTCGAAGACCTCCTCAATCCTACCAACACGTCTTCCTATGAGGAAGCAGTGCCTGAGGAATCTGTGGTGGGCTCTCCTATTTCTGGGGCTGAGGTTGCTGAGGTAGTTAAAAAGCTCCTCGGTGGCAAGGCCCCGGGGGTGGATGAGATCCGCCCGGAGTTCCTTAAGGCTCTGGATGCTGTAGGGCTGTCTTGGTTGACAAGACTCTGCAGCATCGCGTGGACATCGGGGGCAGTACCTCTGGATTGGCAGACCGGGGTGGTGGTTCCTCTCTTTAAAAAGGGGAACCGGAGGGTGTGTTCTAACTATCGTGGGATCACACTCCTCAGCCTTCCCGGTAAGGTCTATTCAGGTGTACTGGAGAGGAGGCTACGCCGGATAGTCGAACCTCGGATTCAGGAGGAACAGTGTGGTTTTCGTCCTGGTCGTGGAACTGTGGACCAGCTCTATACTCTCGGCAGGGTCCTTGAGGGTGCATGGGAGTTTGCCCAACCAGTCTACATGTGCTTTGTGGACTTGGAGAAGGCATTCGACCGTGTCCCTCGGGAAGTCCTGTGGGGAGTGCTCAGAGAGTATGGGGTTTCGGACTGTCTGATTGTGGCGGTCCGCTCCCTGTATGATCAGTGTCAGAGCTTGGTTCGCATTGCCGGCAGTAAGTCGGACACGTTTCCGGTGAGGGTTGGACTCCGCCAAGGCTGCCCTTTGTCACCGATTCTGTTCATAACTTTTATGGACAGAATTTCTAGGCGCAGTCAAGGCGTTGAGGGGATCCGGTTTGGTGGCTGCAGGATTAGGTCTCTGCTTTTTGCAGATGATTTGGTCCTGATGGCTTCATCTGGCCAGGATCTTCAGCTCTCACTGGATCGGTTCGCAGCTGAGTGTGAAGCGACTGGGATGAGAATCAGCACCTCCAAGTCCGAGTCCATGGTTCTCGCCCGGAAAAGGGTGGAGTGCCATCTCCGGGTTGGGGAGGAGATCTTGCCCCAAGTGGAGGAGTTCAAGTACCTCGGAGTCTTGTTCACGAGTGAGGGAAGAGTGGATGGTAAGATCGACAGGCGGATCGGTGCGGCGTCTTCAGTAATGCGGACGCTGTATCGATCCGTTGTGGTGAAGAAGGAGCTGAGCCGGAGGGCAAAGCTCTCAATTTACCGGTCGATCTACGTTCCCATCCTCACCTATGGTCATGAGCTTTGGGTTATGACCGAAAGGACAAGATCACGGGTACAAGCGGCCGAAATGAGTTTCCTCCGCCGGGTGGCGGGGCTCTCCCTTAGAGATAGGGTGAGAAGCTCTGTCATCCGGGGGGAGCTCAAAGTAAAGCGCTGCTCCTCCACATCGAGAGGAGCCAGATGAGGTGGTTCGGGCATCTGGTCAGGATGCCACCCCATCGCCTCCCTCGGGAGGTGTTTAGGGCACGTCCGACCGGTAGGAGGCCACGGGGAAGACCCAGGACACGTTGGGAAGACTATGTCTCCCGGCTGGCCTGGGAACGCCTCGGGATCCCCCGGGAGGAGCTGGACGAAGTGGCTGGGGAGAGGGAAGTCTGGGCTTCCCTGCTTAGGCTGCTGCCCCCGCGACCCGACCTCGGATAAGCGGAAGAAGATGGATGGATGGATACAAACCCCGTTTCCATATGAGTTGGGAAATTGTGTTAGATGTAAATACAATGATTTGCAAATCATTTTCAACCCATATTTAGTTGAATATGCTACAAAGACAACATATTTGATGTTCAAACTGATAAACATTTTTTTTTGCAAATAATCATTAACTTTAGAATTTGATGTTAGCAACACGTGACAAAGAAGTTGGGAAAGGTGGCAATAAATACTGATAAAGTTGAGGAATGCTCATCAAACACTTATTTGGAACATCCCACAGGTGTGCAGGCTAATTGGGAACAGGTGGGTGCCATGATTGGGTATCAAAACAGCTTCCCAAAAAATGCTCAGTCTTTCACAAGAAAGGATGGGGCGAGGTACACCCCTTTGTCCACAACTGCGTGAGCAAATAGTCAAACGTTTCTCAAAGTGCAATTGCAAGAAATTTAGGGATTTCAACATCTACGGTTCATAATATCATCAAAAGGTTCAGAGAATCTGGAGAAATCACTCCACGTAAGCGGAATGGCCGGAAACCAACATTGAATGACCGTGACCTTCGATCCCTCAGACGGCACCGTATCAAAAACCGACATCAATCTCTAAAGGATATCACCACATGGGCTCTGGAACACTTCAGAAAACCACTGTCACTAAATACAGTTTGTCGCTACATCTGTAAGTGCAAGTTAAAGCTCTACTATGCAAAGCGAAAGCCATTTATCAACAACATCCAGAAACGCCGCCGGCTTCTCTGGGCCCGAGATCATCTAAGATGGACTCATGCAAAGTGGAAAAGTGTTCTGTGGTCTGACGAGTCCACATTTCAAATTGTTTTTGGAAATATTCGACATCGTGTCATCCGGACCAAAGAGGAAGCGAACCATCCGGACTGTTATCAACGCAAAGTTCAAAAGCCAGCATCTGTGATGGTATGGGGGTGCATTAGTGCCCAAGGCATGGGTAACTTACACATCTGTGAAGGCACCATTAATGCTGAAAGGTACATACAGGTTTTGGAACAACATATGCTGCCATCTAAGCGCCGTCTTTTTCATAGACGCCCCTGCTTATTTCAGCAAGACAATGCCAAGCCACATTCAGCACGTGTTACAACAGCGTGGCATCGTAAAAAAAGAGTGCGGGTACTTTCCTGGCCCGTCTGCAGTCCAGACCTGTCTCCCATCGAAAATGTGTGGCGCATTATGAAGCGTAAAATACGACAGCGGAGACCCCGGACTGTTGAACGACTGAAGCTCTACATAAAACAAGAATGGGAAATAATTGCACTTTCAAAGCTTCAACAATTAGTTTCCTCAGTTCCCAATCGTTTATTGAGTGTTGTTAAAAGAAAAGGTGATGTAACACAGTGGTGAACATGCCCTTTCCCAACTACTTTGGCACGTGTTACAGCCTTGAAATTCTAAGTTAATTATTATTTGCAAAAAAAAAAAAAAGTTTATGAGTTTGAACATCAAATATCTTGTCTTTGTAGTGCATTGTGCAAAAAGCTGGCACAAGTGGCAAAAAAGAATGAGAAAGTTGAGGAATGCTCATCAAACACGTATTTGGAACATCCCACAGGTGAACAGGCTAATTGGGAACAGGAGTGTGCCGTGATTGGGTATAAAAGCAGCTTCCATGAAATGCTCAGTTATTCAGGATGGGGTGAAGGTCACCACTTTGTGAACAAATGTGTGAGCAAAATGTCAGTTTAAGAACAACATTTCTCAACAACCTATTACAAAGAATTTAGGGATTTCACCATCTACGGTCCGTAAAATCAAAAGGTTCAGAGAATCTGGAGAAATCACTGCACGTAAGCGATGATATTACGGACCTCATTGTGTAAAGGATATCACTACATGGACTCAGGAACACTTCAGAAAACCACTGTCAGTAACTACAGTTGGTCGCTACATCTGGAAGTGCAAGTTAAATCTCTACAGTATATCTCTACAGTAATTAGAGCAAAGGGTGGCTATTTTGAAGTAACTAGAATATAAAACATGTTTTCAGTTATTTCACCTTTTTTTGTTCAGTACATAACTCCACATGTGTTCATTCATAGTTTTGATGCCTTCAGTGACAATCTACAATGTAAATAGTCATGAAAATAAAGAAAACATTGAATGAGAAGGTGTCTAAACTTTTGGCCTTTACTGTATGTATACATATATATTATATATATATATATATATATATATATATATATATATATATATTTATTTATATATATATATACATATATATACACACGCACACATATAGTAGTGTATATATACATACATATATATAAATATAGTAGTATATATATATAAAAATAATGTATTTATATACATGTATATATACATATATATATATATATATATATATATATATATATATATATATATATATATATATATATATAAAATGAATAAATAAATAGAACATATATATATACATATGCATGTGCACCATGACAGCAACCACCCACCCACCACCACGAAAAGAATACCTACCGGAATCAATAAAAGGCTATCGATGCTGTCATCTAGCAAAGCTGAATTTGACCAAGCAACCCCCCCGTACCAAAAAGCCCTTGATGAAAGCGGATACAATTTCACCCTCACCTATGAACCCACGCCAGGAAACCAGCCAAAAAAGAACAGAAAATGAAACGACATCATCTGGTACAACCCCCCATACAGCAAAAACGTCTCAACGAACATTGGACGCAAATTCCTCAATCTGATTGACAAACACTTTCCCAAAGACAACAACCAAATAAAAGTATTCAACAAGAACAACATTAAATTGAGCTACAGCTGCATGAACAATATACGACAAATCATCTCAAACCACAACAAAACAATTGCAAATGAGCCGTCGACCCCCAGTCAGAGCGACTCCAAAACCAACAAAGCATGTAACTGTCGAAAGAAACCTGATTGCCCCCTCAACGGGGGGTGCTTACAAACATCAGTTGTCTACCAATCTAAGGTAATACGCAAGGACATTAACACATCCGACACATATGTAGGATTAACCGAGGGTGAATTCAAAACCAGATGGAACAATCACAAGGCTTCTTTCAGGAACAAAAACCTGCAAAATACCACAGAACTCAGCAAACACATTTGGGACCTCAAAGACAATAATGTTGAATATTCAATAACATGGCAAATTCTTGCATCCAGCACACCTTACAATAGTGGTAATAAAAGATGCAACCTATGCTTGAAAGAGAAGCTGTTTATTATTTACCGTCCAGACCTGTCATCCCTCAACAAGCGCAGCGAAATTGTAACAACATGCCGCCATAGACGGAAACACCTCCTAGGTAACACATGAGCCAATCACCACGCCCCTAGGCCAGCCTGTACCCACCCACTCTGTGCCCTATATAAACCATGGTATGCGAATGCTCCCATTAAAATCTCCTGACGATTGAGGGTACCCCCCCTCATGAAACAGGCCTGTAGAGATGAAATAGTCTTGTGATTTTTTTTCCCACACATACATATACATATATATATATACATATATATATATATATATATATATATATATATCCATCCATTTTCTACCGCTTATTCCCTTTGGGGTCGCGGGGGGCGCTGGAGCCTATCTCAGCTACAATCGGGCGGAAGGCGGGGTACACCCTGGACAAGTCGCCACCTCATCGCAGGATATATATATATATATATATATATATATATATATATATATATATAAATATATATATATATATATATAAAATGAATAAATAAATAGAACATACATATCTAATACATACATCATATATATATATATTGTATATTCTGATAATATATTGTATATTTTGATAATATACAATATAGATATTATGAATGTATACATACATATATATTTTCTATTTTGACTAGAAGGTGAGATGGTCCACCTTCAACACCACTAAATATATCATAAATTGTGCCTTTGCTTTGTTTAAAAAAAACAAAACAACTTGTACCAAGAGTGTCCATCAGCTTGTCATCCATCTGCAATGATAGAATGCGAGGGCAGGAGGCGGTAAAAAAAAAAGCGGTACATTGACAGCCACTGAGAGGCAAACAAGACTTCCCTGCAGCTATGGCTTCCTGACTTGTTTATTTGCTAACTGGCTGGGGGGGGAGAGAACATATGGTTTGCTAAAACATGGACTTGTCGTTGGGAGGCTGAGGCACCCTAAGGGGTGGAGCTGACGGCCTTTGGTCCTTGTCTCCCTCAATTCCTCCCGCATGGACAGCCAGCGTCACACTCACGTCCTCCAGGAGTTGGCGCTCTCCCCGTCCTTTTACTGAGGGAAAGTGATGAGAAGAAGGGGACGGAGGGGCGCGGGGGGGGGGGGGGGGTGGGGGGGGGGGGTCGGACGCAGCTGGGAGAGTGAGTGACACCATGCATCCAAAGGACTGCTGGGTCCCTGGAGTGTGTTGCTGAGGGAATACACGCCTGGTCCCTGCATGAGGCCTCACTGGTGCTCGAGTCCCAACACATATGGACGTTTATTTACCACACCTTTTTTTTTTTTTTGTCCACACATTTTGGACACATTTGTCCAGAAATGTATCCTGCATGCTTTGGGAATTTGTAGAAGATGGCGAGCGAGCTTGATGACAGTGGAGCTATCGGCTACATGAGCTAACGTACACACATGGCTGCATTGATATAGACACACACACACACACACACACACACACACCCCTAAGGATTCACAGAGACACACTAGACGAGATCAAGGCTCCAGTGTACACACATGGTCTCACACACCCCACATTGATGAACAAACACATGCACTCCCTGTGGGTCAGTGACTTAATATGCACATTCTTACACATTGTTGACACACACACACACACACACACACACACACACACACACACACACACACACACACACACACACACACACACACACACACCCACCCTGCAGGTCAGCGCTGTGATGGACAGCAGTAGTGATGCGCTCTGACAGGATCAGCTGCTTCCTTTCAATTCCACTTGCTTTTACCCCGTCAGGTGACACCCAAATCTGCACAGAAAATATATATATTTATGTTTAAGAAAAAAAAAAAAATAGTGAAAGCCTCCTAGTCAGGGGTAAACTACAGCAGCTTTCGAGTAGAAGAGCACCTGTGATGATCTCTCCCTTTGATTAAGGCTAACTTTTTCCAACGAGGCCCGCATACTGGACCCATCAATCAATCAATCAATCTTTATTTATATAGCCCTAAATCACAAGTGTCTCAAAGGGCTGCACAAGCCACAACGACATCCTCGGTACAAAGCCCACATACGGGCAAGGAAAAACTCACCCCAGTGGGACGTCGATGTGAATGACTATGAGAAACCTTGGAGAGGACCGCATATGTGGGTAACTCCCCCCCTCTAGGGGAGACCGAAAGCAATGGATGTCGAGTGGGTCTGACATAATATTGTGAGAGTCCAGTCCATAGTGGATCCAACATAATAGTAAGAGTCCAGTCCATAGTGGGGCCAGCAGGACACCATCCCGAGCGGAGACGGGTCAGCAGCGTAGAGATGTTCCCAGCCGATGCACAGGCGAGCGGTCCACCCCGGGTCCCGACTCTGGACAGCCAGCACTTCATCCATGGCCACCGGACCTGTGCACCCCCGCCCCTCAAGGAAAAGGGGAGCAGAGGAGAAAAGAAAAGAAACGGCAGATCAACTGGTCTAACAGGGGGGCTATTTAAAGGCTAGAGTATACAAATGAGTTTTAAGATGGGACTTAAATGCTTCTACTGAGGTAGCATCTCTAATTGTTACCGGGAGGGCATTCCATAGTACTGGAGCCCGAATAGAAAACGCTCTATAGCCCGCAGACTTTTTTTGGGCTCTGGGAATCACTAATAAGCCGGAGTTCTTTGAACGCAGATTTCTTGCCGGGATCTTTCTGTGTGGAGTTTGCATGTTCTCCCCGTGACTGCGTGGGCTTCCTCCCACCTCCAAAGACATGCACCTGGGGATAGGTTGATTGGCAACACTAAATTGGCCCTAGTGTGTGAATGTGAGTGTGAATCTTGTCTGTTGGCCCTGTGATGAGGTGGCGACTTGTCCAGGGTGTACCCCGCCTTCCGCCCGAATGCAGCCGGGATAGGCTCCAGCACCCCCCCGCGACCCCAAAAAGAAAGGGACCAGCGGTAGACGATGGGATGGATATATAATACAGTATATATCGCTTCGAATTCAAATCGCGATTCTCACATTGCACGATTCAGTATCGATTCTCATTTTTCAAAAATCGATTTTTATTTTTATATTTTTGTATTAATCAATCCAACAAAATAATACAAAGCAATACCATAACAATGCAATCCAATTCCAAAACCAAACCCGACCCAGCAACACTCAGAACTGCAATAAACAGAGCAATTGAGAGGAGACACAAACACGACACAGAACAAACCAAAAGTAGTGAAACAAAAATGAATATTATCAACAACAGTATCAATATTAGTTACAATTTCAACATAGCAGTGATTAAAAATCCCTCATTGACATTATCATTAGACATTTATAAAAATGAACAATAGTGTCACAGTGGCTTACACATGCATCGCATCTCATAAGCTTGACAACACACTGTGTCCAATATTTTCACAAAGATAAAATAAGTCATATTTTTGGTTCATTCAATAGTTAAAACAAATGTACATTATTGCAATCAGTTGATAAAACATTGTCCTTTACAAATATAAAAGCTTTTTACAAAAATCTACTACTCTGCTTGCATGTCAGCAGACTGGGGTAGATCCTGTTGAAATCCTATGTATTGAATGAATAGAGAATTGTTTTGAATCGGAAAAATATAGTTTTTGAATCGAGAATCGCGTTGAATCGAAAAAATCGATTTATAATCGATGTTACGGCTACTCTTGCGTTCAAAAAAGTTAGAAAAAATAAAAATAAAGTAATGCAGAGTAGTCCTGAGGAGGAGGTGTTTGACTCACTAAATTCCTTTTCGGGTCTCCCTATGTCTAGCATTAAAAGATTACAGTTGGTACAAAATGCGGCTGCTAGACTTTTGACAAGAACAAGAAAGTTTGATCATATTACGCCTATACTGGCTCACCTGCACTGGCTTCCTGTGCACTTAAGATGCGACTTTAAGGTTTTACTACTTACGTATAAAATACTACACGGTCTAGCTCCATCCTATCTTGCCGATTGCATTGTACCATATGTCCCGGCAAGAAATCTGCGTTCAAAGAACTCCGGCTTATTAGTGATTCCCAGAGCCCAAAAAAAGTCTGCGGGCTGTAGAGCGTTTTCTATTCGGGCTCCAGTACTATGGAATGCCCTCCCGGTAACAGTTAGAGATGCTACCTCAGTAGAAACATTTAAGTCCCATCTCAAAACTCATTTGTATACTCTAGCCTTTGAATAGCCCCCCTTTTTTAGACCAGTTGATCTGCCGTTTCTTTTCTTTTCTCCTCTGCTCCCCCCTATCCCTTGTGGAAGGGGAGACACACAGATCCGGTGGCCATGGATGGGGTGCTGGCTGTCCGGGGTCGGGACCCGGGGTGGACCGCTCGCCTGTATATCGGTTGGGAACATCTCTGCGCTGCTGACCCGTCTCCGCTCGGGATGGTTTCCTGCTGACCCCACTGTGGACTGGACTCTTACTGTTATGCTGGATCCACTATGGACTGGACTCCCACAATATTATGTCAGACCCACTCGACATCCATTGCATTCGGTCTCCCTAGAGGGGGGGGGGGTTACCCACATATGCGGTCCTCTCCAAGGTTTCTCATAGTCATTCACATCGACGTCCCACTGGGGTGAGTTTTTCCTTGCCCTTATGTGGGCTATACCGAGGATGTCGTTGTGGCTTGTGCAGCCCTTTGAGACACTTGTGATTTAGGGCTATATAAATAAACATTGATTGATTGATTGATTGAAAACATATTCTCCGTGGTTGACTTTCAACATAATCAAAATAATATTTAGCTCACTCCTTCAATATGATAGACAGACAAAGGGGCACCCAGCTGTCCTGTCTTCTTAATTATAGGAGGAGGAAGTGGCTCATCAGTATGAGCGTGAGCAGCTGAAAACAATCAGTCAATCACAATGAAATCTAAAACATCCAATAATTCATCAACATCATTATTGGTATTATTTGATTTCATTGTCAAAACAATGAATAAATAAATAATATAGATAGGCTCCAACAATCGAATTGTGACCCCAAGAATCGATACTATTTATATTGTAGATTGTCACTGAAGGCATCAAAACTATGAATGAACACATGTGTTAAAGTTAAAGTACCAATGATTGTCACACACACTAGGTGTGGTGAAATTTGTCCTCTGCATTTGACCCATCCCCTTGTTCACCCCCTGGGAGGTGAGGGGAGCAGTGGGCAGCAGCGGTGCCGCGCTCGGGAATCATTTTTGGTGATTTAACCCCCAATTCCAACCCTTGATGCTGAGTGCCAAGCAGGGAGGTAATGGGTCCCATTTTTATAGTCTTCGGTATGACTCGGCCGGGGTATGAACTCACAACCTACCGATCTCAGGGCGGACACTCTAACCACTAGGCCACATAACTGGAGTTATGTACTTAACAAAAGATGAAATAACTGGAAACATGTTTTATATTCTAGTTTCTTCAAAATAGCCACCCTTTGCTCTGATTACCTTTTCGCACACTCTCGGCATTCTCTCGATGAGCTTCAAGAGGTATGAAATGGTTTTCACTTATAGTTTTGATGCCTTCAGTGACAATCTACAACAATGGCAATAGTCATGAAAATAAAGAAAACGCAATGAAATCAGAAGGTGTGTCCAAACTTTTGGCCTGTACTGTATATTTACAGTGGGGCAAAAAAGTATTTAGTCAGTCACCAATTGTGTAAGTTCTCCCACTTAAAAATAGGAGAGGCCTGTAATATTCATCATAGGTACACTTCAACTATGACAAAAAAAAATCCAGAAACTCACATT
Source organism: Nerophis lumbriciformis (assembly GCF_033978685.3). NCBI lineage: Eukaryota > Metazoa > Chordata > Actinopteri > Syngnathiformes > Syngnathidae > Nerophis > Nerophis lumbriciformis. The sequence continues at coordinate 4,992,837 of NC_084558.2, read as the reverse complement.
GTCTGATTTTTAAAGAATTTATATGCAAATTATGGTGGAAAGTAAGTATTTGGTCAAAGACAAAATGTCATCTCTATACTTTGTTATATAAGCTGTGTTGGCAATGACAGAGGTCAAATGTTTTCTGTAAGTCTTCAAGGTTTTCTCACACTGTTGCTGGTGTTTTGGACCATTCCTCCATGCAGATCTCCTCTAGAGCAGTGTTGTTTTGGGGCTGTTGCTGGGCAACACGGACTTTCAACTCCCTCCAAAGATTTTCCATGGGGTTGAGATCCGGAGACTGGCTCGGCCACTCCAGGACCTTGAAACGCTTCTTACGAAGCCACTCCTTCGTTGCCCGGGCGTTGTGTTTGAGATCATTGTCATGCTGAAACACCCAGCCATGTTTCATCTTCAATGCCTGTGCTGATGGGCCGAGGTTTTCACTCACAATCTCACGATACATGGCCCCATTCATTCTTTCCTTTACACGGATCAGTCATCCTTGTCCCTTTGCAGAAAACCAGTCCCAAAACAATGATGTTTCCACCCCCATGACTCACAGTAGGTATGGTGTTCTAATCACACATCTCTGGCTTCAAAATAAAAGCACTAGGCGTCACATCAGGTCTAACTAGATAAGAAAATGAAAAATAATCTTACGTTACCATTATGCTTTGTCTAAGATGTTTTGTATTGTAATCTGTGATATTTCAATCAAAATAAATGTTTTCCGCCAATTTGAAATAATCAATCAATCAATCAATCAATCAATGTTTATTTATATAGCCCTAAATCACAAGTGTCTCAAAGGGCTGCACAAGCCACAACGACATCCTCGGTATAGCCCACATAAGGGCAAGGAAAAACTCACCCCAGTGGGACGTCGATGTGAATGACTATGAGAAACCTTGGAGAGGACCGCATATGTGGGTAACCCCCCCCCTCTAGGGAGACCGAATGCAATGGATGTCGAGTGGGTCTAACATAATATTGTGAGAGTCCAGTCCATAGTGGATCCAGCATAACAGTAAGAGTCCAGTCCACAGTGGGGTCAGCAGGAAACCATCCCGAGCGGAGACGGGTCAGCAGCGCAGAGATGTTCCCAACCGATATACAGGCGAGCGGTTCACCCCGGGTCCCGACCCCGGACAGCCAGCACCCCATCCATGGCCACCGGATCTGTGTGTCTCCCCTTCCACAAGGGATAGGGGGGAACAGAGGAGAAAAGAAAAGAAACGGCAGATCAACTGGTCTAAAAAAGGGGGGCTATTCAAAGGCTAGAGTATACAAATGAGTTTTGAGATGGGACTTAAATGTTTCTACTGAGGTAGCATCTCTAACTGTTACCGGGAGGGCATTCCATAGTACTGGAGCCCGAATAGAAAACGCTCTACAGCCCGCAGACTTTTTTTGGGCTCTGGGAATCACTAATAAGCCGGAAAGTGTATATTCTTATATAACCTGTTCTGGTTGATACTTCTCAATTACAGAATGTTTTAATAATAAATGACAGTTAAAACATTGTCATGTAGAGATATGAATACCATTAATTTGTACAACATGTAATGTACAGCATATCAGAAGCATTTATTCAAGTAGAAATAACACAGATTACACTACCAAACATCTTTGACAATCAAACCATGATCGCCATTATCGATGTGTGAAACTGGTAACTAAACATGGAAGTGTAGCTCCTCCTTTGAATGCATATGCTCCTACAGCAGGAATACAAATGATGTATTCCTACCAAACACAAAATCAGGCAAGACAACGCACTGCAGCTACATTTAAATAAAACAATAAATAAAAATATAAAGGTGATTTAAAAATAAATGAATAAAAACATTTTATAAATTAAAAGTTTTTTTTTTTTTTTTTACAAAATGTTATTTAGAAAATAAGCTTTGCTTCTCCCTGCTCATTTTTAACAGTGTAAATGTGCGATGTTCCTCAATGTACTATGATCCTAATGTTAGGAATAATTTCACACAGATTTTACAATGTGGTGAATTGCAACAAATCACACAAAACCTCACAACTTTGTCGCTTTAAACGTGTTCCTGAGCGTACTTGCCAACCCTCCCGATTTTCCCGGGAGACTCCCGAATTTCAGTGCCCCTCACGAAAATCTCCCGGGGCAACCAATTCTCCCGAATTTCTCCCGATTTCCACCCGGACAACAATATTGGGGGCGTGCCTTAAAGGCACTGCCTTTAGAGTCCTCTCTCACCCATACTTGCCAACACTCCCGGATTTTCCGGGAGACTCCCGAAATTCAGCGCCTCTCCCGAAAACCTCCCGGGACAAATTTTCTCCCGAAATTCAGGCAGACTCAGGTCCATACGGACCTGAGTCCGCTTTCCCACAATATAAACGGCGCACCTGCCCAATGACGTTATAACTGTAGAATGATTGAGGGCGAGTTCTTGGTTTCTTATGTGGGTTTATTGTTAGGCAGTTTCATTAACGTCCTCCCAGTGCGGCAACAACACACAACAACAGCAGTCACGTTTTCGTCTACTGTAAAGCAGTTCGTCTGCCGTAAACAGCAATGTTGTGACACTCTTAAACAGGACAATACTGCCATCTAGTGCATTTTATGAAAGCACTTTTGTGCATGCCACACAGCAATGCATCATCAGAGAGGGTGTTCAGCATGGTTAGAAAAATAGTGACAGAGAATAGAACAAGGATGGACAATTCAACCCTTAACTCAACAATGAGTAGATGAGTGTTATGTGTGTGTATATGTGTAAATAAATGAACACTGAAATTCAAGTATTTATTTTATATATATATATATACTGTATATATATATATATATATATATATATATATATATATATGAAATACTTGACTTGGTGAATTCTAGCTGTAAATATACTCCTCCCCTCTTAGCCACACCCCCAACCACGCCCCGCCCCCAACCACGTCCCCCCCCACCTCCCAAAATCGGAGGTCTCAAGGTTGGCAAGTATGCTCTCACCTGAAACCTTCACCCCTTAACATCCGCTTTTCCTCCATATAAACAGTGTGCCGGCCCAGTCACATAATAATGTAGCTTTGGACGGGTTTAACAATGTTCTTTCCTCGAAGATGTCAAGAAATGCTAACACGTTGTATGATCTTTTAACGGATTTAATGATAACATTAATTTCAAGCTCACACAAGTGAATGCAAATCATACTTGGTCAACAGCCATACAGGTCACACTGACGGTGGCCGTATAAACAACTTTAACACTGTTACTAATCTGCGCCACACTGTCAACCCACACCAAACAAGAATGACAGACACATTTCGGGATAACATCCGCACCGTAACGCAACATAAACACAACAGAACAAATACCCAGAACCCCTTGCAGCACTAACTCTACAATAACATCTACGGCTTTTGGAGCTCAGTGCACAACTGCACACACAACAAGAAGGAGACATGGCGACGACGAGTAAGAAGAAGAAATACGCTTGCAAGTTCCAAAATGATTGGAAAAAAGAATTTCATTTCATCCAGGACAGCTCGAAGGGGAAGGGGTATGCTGCCTGCACCTCAACCCCGCCCCCCTCACCCTCATCTCCCGAATTCGGAGAGCTCAAGGTTGGCAAGTATGTTCCGGAGTAGCTCAAACATGTGACAACTGTACAATCATTAAATGCTTGTACAGCAATAATCATTTCTATAAGTCGGTATTTGAAAATGTTACTGTCTCCGGTCTTCTTCATGGTTCTAATGCTCATTACTGCCACCCGCAGGACTGAAGTGAAACATGACGGGCCACACTAATGTTGTCGCACGAGTGTAGTTAATAATGAAATGCTAGCAATCCGAGGTGAACTAAAGTGTCGTGTTGAGACCAAGTAGAAGGTTACCAGTGACTGGAGAGAAAAGCCCCGACCGATCAGAGGTGTCATGATGGCCGATCTTTCATATCTGCCCTTTTCACGTAGCAGAGCAGGCTCACTTGGAAGGCGGCCTTTTTACACTTTGGAAGTCGGCCAGCTTTCATCAGCGCTCGTCTGTATAATCGCGGCGTTCATTTAAGTGTGAAAGAGAAAATGTCTCATTGTTGGCTCCCGGAGATGTCCACTGACATACTGGGAGGGCACGTCACCTCCGTGAAAGGACACGTGTCCGTCGCATGTCACGTCAAATGTTAATGGATGTTACTGGAACACAAAAGGCCAAACTATAGTTGCGACAACCAATATATTAGGTACACGTGCGGGCAAATTACTAGGATTGCCAAAGTCCAAATATTGGGTACACATTTGGCCTAAATATTACTGCAACCATCATCCCAGTACCGAAAAAATCCAGACCCACAGAACTCAACCATTACCGCCCCATAGCCCTCACATCCATAATTATGAAGTGCCTGGAGAAACTGCTGCTTCACAACATCCTTCCAGTTGTCACCCCACACCTGGACCCCCTCCAATTTGCCTACAGGGCCAGGAGGGGCACAGAGGATGCTGTGGCCTGCCTGCTGCATCTCCTCCTCCAGCATCTGGACTCCCCAGGCAACTTTGCCAGGATCCTCTTCGTGGACTTCAGCTCCGCCTTCAACTCCCTACAGAAGCATCTACTGATCCAGAAACTACACCAGCTCAACATCCCCCCTCAGCTGATCCACCTCACCCACAACTTCCTCACCGACCGATTGCAAGCAGTAAGGGTGGGCTCAAACACATCCCCGATGCTTACCATCAACACCGGGGTCCCACAGGGATGTGTGTTGAGCCCTTTCCTGTACACACTCTACACCAATGACTGCCGTAGCATCTCACCCACCACAACATACTTAAAATACTCAGATGACACAGCCATTCTCGCACTCCTCTCCAACAGTCAATCCATCCTGGACTATCATAACACAGTCAAACATTTCACAGAGTCATGCACAGCCAGTTATCTGGAAATCAATGTCAATAAAACAAAAGAAATATGGTTCAACCCCCCCTCACCTCAGAACCCCATCATCATAAACACACAAACAGTTAAAACAGTTGACACTTTTAAATACCTGGGCATAACCTTGGACAATAAACTCACCTTTGATCAACACACCACGGACATTCAAAAAAGAAGTCAACAAAGACTGTCAGCCATCCGGAAACTTAAAGGACTATACGTTGCACCTCATCTCCTGTTATTACTTTACCAAAGCATTGTTCAACCCATCCTTCTGTACTGTTCCACATGTTTTTTCACCATGCTTTCTGTAACCAACCGGACCAAACTCACACGCATTACAAACATAGCAGCTAAAATCATCGGCCTACCCACACCCAACATTTCAGACATAAACCACAGGTCCATCACCCGACTGGCAAAAACAATAGTTCAGGATATCACTCACCCACTACACCAATACATCATCCCACTACCATCAGGGCGCAGGTACAGAACAATCAAATTCCGGAGGGCCCGCCTCAGGAAAAGCCTGATCCCTGCAGCTATAGCCGCCCTTAACAGCAGGCCCGGCCGACCTGTCTGACAAGCCTGTAAATGTGTGTTAGTCATGTATGATGTCTTTTTGTTATTTTTTTTTGTGTGATGTGTAATGTCTAGTGTTTAAATGTTCGGCAGTGACAATGAATTTCCCCAAGGGGACCAATAAATCTAATCTAATCTAATTAGGTACACATGAGGCAATATTAGGTACACCTGTACCCAAATAATTAGGTGCAATAGTGGCCAAATGATTAGGTACACATTTTGCCCTGATATTAGGTATGTCTGGTGCAAAATTATTAGGTACACGAATTGGGTTTTAGAAATCAGCGAAAGTCAAACTATTAGGTACACCCCCTGTACACAAATCATTAGATGCAATAGTTGCCAAAATAAGTACACAAATGTCTCAAAAATCATTAGTTTCCAAATTATTAGGTACATCCAAAATATTGGGTACACATTTGACCTTTCTTTTTTTAGTTTATTTCGAACATGAACACACTTACAGCATAATACATCACACAATTTCATATAATTTCACTTTACATCATGTCCGAAAAGGAGTAGGAAGAAGCAAAGCTTATTTAATCCTGCCCCTTTCCCACTTCAGAGCGTTTACAAATATATACATCATTTAAATATATTTTTTATAATAACATCTGTGAATTAGTATATACAACGGTTTTGTAATATGTAATTAATTAATTCAGTCATTATTAACATACTGAGATGAAGAATATCTTATTTTCAATAAGGTTGAAAGTAATTCTTCTTTGTAAGCACTATTAATTTGAACAACCTCTGGATCATATGAGTACAATGTTTAACTTCATTACTTAATCCATTCCATAATTTAATTCCACATACAGATATGCTAAAGGTTCTAAGTGTTGTACGTGCATACAAATGTTTTAAATTAGATTTTCCTCTAAGGTTATATTTCTCCTCTTTAGTTGAGAAGAATTGTTGTACATTCTTGGGTAGCAGGTTGTAGTTTGCTTTGTACATCATTTTAGCTGTTTGCAATTTTACCAAATCATCGAACTTTAATATTTTTGACTCAATAAATAAAGGGTTTGTATGTTCTCTATACCAAACATTATGTATCAGTCTAATTGATCTTTTTTTTTTAACACGGTTAACGAATGTAGCGCACATTTGTAGTTATTTCCCAATATTTCTACACAATAACTCAGATATGGTAACACTAGCGAGCAGTAGAGAATATGAAGTGATTTTTGGCCCAGGACATATTTTGATTTATTCATTATTGAAATGTTTTTTTGCCACCTTATGTTGTATGTTTTGTATATTGAGATTTCCAGTTCATTTTATCATCTATTAATACTCCCAAAAATCGGGTTTCTTTTACCCTTTCAATATCTACTCCATCTTATTAGGTATACCTCCTGTACCTAAATTGTTTGGTGAAATTGTGGCCAAATCATTAGGTACACATTTTCCCCTGGTATTGGGTGCATCTGAGGCCAAAATAATAAGTACCGTATTTTTCGGACTATAAGTCGCAGTTTTTTTTCATAGTTATGCCGACTTATACTCAGGAGCGACTTATGTGTGAAATTATTATCATATTACCGTAAAATATCAAATAATATTATTTAGCTCATTCATGTAAGAGACTAGACGTATAAGATTTAATGGGAATTAGCGAGTAGGAGTGACAGATTGTTTGGTAAACGTATAGCATGTTCTATATGTTATAGTTATTTGAATGACTCTTACCATAATATGTTACGTTAACATACCAGGCACGTTCTCAGTTGGTTATTTATGAGTCATATAACGTACACTTATTCAGCCTGTTGTTCACCATTCTTTATTTATTTTAAATTGCCTTTCAAATGTCTATTCTTGGTGTTGGGTTTTATCAAATAAATTTCCCCAAAAATGCGACTTATACATGTTTTTTTCCTTCTTTATTATGCATTTTCGGCAGGTGCGACTTGTACCCCGGTGCGACTTATACTCCGAAAAATACGGTACACATATTGTCTTAGTACCCTGCAGGGAAATTAGGTCCATCTAAAATATAATACGCACATTTTTCCCTAACAGCTTTATCTGTGGGCCAAAATATTAGGTACACAGGTGTCCTAAAAATCATCAGCAGTTGAAATATTAGGTACATATGTGGCCTTAATATTAGGTACACCTCCTGTACCCAAATTCTTTAGGTACATATTTTGCCATATTCTTTCGGGACATCTGAGACCAAACCATTAGGAACACAAATGTTTTAGAAATCACCTGAAGCACAATTAAATACAGATTTAGCCATAATATGTTAAGAAACCCTGCAGTCAAATCATTAGATACACCCAAAGTATTAGGTACCGGTTTATATGAACAAAATAAGTACATTTCAGGTCAAAATGTTTACACTCATGCTGTGCATGGTCCATGTTACAACATGGCTAAGACTGATGAGATCATGTTGAAGAACTTAAATACATTCATGCTCGTACATATACATCCAAAACAACCGCAATCCTTGCCCCAATCATCCTTGGTAAAAAATAGATGACGGCATCACCATCAGTTTGAGCCGGTGTCCTTTTCTTTTTTAAGTGACACAGTCAGTCATATGAAGCCCTCTGGCTCTCCTGCAGATTGCCCTCCCACCTCGCCTGTTTAAGGAGGTACTTGCTACTATTGGATCAAGTGTCCTTAACATTATCAATAGTAGCCTCTCTTCTGGAATAGTTCCAGTAGAGTTTAAACATGCAGTGGTACGACCTCTACTTAAAAAACCCAGCCTCGACCCCTCTCTCCTCTCTAACTTCAGACCTATCTCTAATCTTCCATACATTTCCAAAATATTAGAGAAGGTTGTCTACAGTCAGTTGCTGCCCTTCTTAGAGGATAATGGTATCACTGAGCTGTTCCAGTCCGGTTTTAAAGCCCTCCACAGCACAGAGTCAGCGCTTCTAAAAGTTTTTAACGATATCCTCCTGTCCACTGATTCTGGTAAATATGTTGTCCTGGTGCTTTTAGATCTGTCTGCTGCGTTCGACACCGTCGACCACGCCACCTTAATCACTCGTCTTGAGAACTGTGTGGGCATTAAGGGCGTCGCCCTCAACTGGTTCCGGTCGTACCTAACCGACAGGAGTTTTTGTGTAAAAGTAGACAGTTTTATGTCGTCCACAGCTCCTTTACCACATGGGGTCCCCCAGGGCTCAATCCTTGCCCCAATTTTATTTGCGCTTTACCTTCTCCCCCTTGGTTCTATTTTTAGGAAGTACAGTATTGCATTTCATTTTTATGCCGATGATTGCCAGATTTATTTTCCCATGGCACAAAATAACACGGTTCAACGTCTTATTGACTGCCTGCACGACATCAAAGTCTGGCTTTCAGCTAACTTCCTGAGCCTAAATGAAGACAAAACAGAAGTTATGTTGTTCGGTCCAAGTCGCTCTCCCTCCCCCAACGTTGACCTCGGCACTCTGACCCCGTATCTCAGCGACTCTGTCACAAACCTGGGGGTAAAGTTTGACTCAGATTTTAAATTCGAAAAACAAATCAGCAGCGTCGTTCAAAAAAGCTTTTATCAATTACGCCAAATAGCGAAAGTGAAACCGCTTCTATCAAGACATGATCTTGAGAAATTAATCCACGCCTTTATCTCGACTCGTCTTGATTATTGTAATGCCCTGTATGTTGGCATTAGCCAGGCCTCCCTCGCCCGCCTGCAGCTCGTGCAGAACTCTGCTGCACGTCTGCTAACACAGACCCGCAGACGTGAGCACATCACCCCTATTTTAGCGTCCCTTCACTGGCTCCCTGTGCGTTACCGAATCAATTTCAAACTCCTTTTATTTGTTTTTAAATGTCTAAACAACCTCGCGCCAACCTATCTCTCCTTCAGCCTTACTGCCCCACCCGATCCTTAAGATCAGCCGATCAGCTGCTGTTGACGGTCCCTGACACAAGGCTGAAGCTTAGAGATGACAGAGCTTTCGCCGTTGCTGCTCCCAAGCTCTGGAACGACCTACCCCTGAGTGTTAGACAAGCCTCCTCTCTTCCTGTTTTTAAATCTCTCTTAAAAACATACTTTTATTCCATGGCTTTTAACACTGAGTGATATCCATCCTGCAATGGCGCCCCATAAGACACCTGCTGTGATCCTGTTTTTATGTTTTTATTAATTCTATTTTAATTATTTATTTTTTATCGTGTTCTGTTTGTGTTGTGTTGTGTTTGCTCTGTACTCGTTTTATCTGTTAACCTGTTCATTGTACAGCACTTTGGCTACCCCTGTGGTAAATTTTAAATGTGCTTTATAAATAAAGTTGATTTGATTTGATTTGATCACAAACACTCAAAAGATGAAACTCAAATATTGGACATTTTGTACTAGAATGCAAGATTGTTCTCCCGAAGGATCGTAAAGCAGGCCCAGTTATAATATATCCTCCAAGTCCTCCAACTCTGAAATCCCTGGCAGACAGAAAGCAGGGAATAGCTTGAGGTGTAGCTAAGGAAGGGGCTGGGAGCAGGGGGCGGCAGTGAATAATTGATATTGGCTGAGAGCGATATGAGTTTAGTTAATGTGCCCAGCAGCGCACGCTCAGAGAAGGAGCTGTTAGCTATTCCACCTCAGGCCTCAAAAGTCGGAGTGGAAGTAGAAACACTCCATTCAGAGTTGAAGGATCCAGCAACATACTTTTCTATTCGAAACAATCTTCTTCAGACGTGCTGCAAATTGTGTGTGTGTTTGGCTGCATGGGCGCAGCTGGCCCTGCCTGGTGGGCGTTTTGTTCAAGCCCTCCAGTTCCTTTCTCAGAGCAGTAATGGAGCGCTGCTGTCAGCCTCTGCAGATGCCGCTCCATAAGGACCCTCAGCTCCTCAATAGGTTCCTCACTTCTGCAAGGCATCAGGAGAGGCGCAGTGTGGACTTAAAAGTGTGGTGGCGGAGAGGAGGACTCGGCGTATGAATAATAGCGTCTGTCTCTCCATCTCCTTCGCCGTGCACAAGGACCGTGTTTGTCAAACGTCACGATCCGTGCGGCGTGGAAGTCCGGGGCCCTTCGTGAGCCATCGGGCCGGCTGTCGCACTGAGGCGGCCAAATGGGGGCTGACAGGCCACTCCATAGAGCGTAACCATCTGTAGCAAATGTGACAGCGGGGAAAGGATGTCTGGTCAATCAGGAGGAAGGACAGGAGGGCTCAGTGACATGGAGGAAGAGGAAGAGGGGGAGAGACTGCAACTCCTCAAGCGCTTTATTTACTGAGACCAAGAAGCTACTAACTCACCCAGACTCCTGGACTTAGTAAAACAAACTGCAGAGTCAACAAAAAGAGTGTTTGTTGCACAACATAATTAAATACATCTACAAATCTAAGAAACAAAAATAGCTAAAGTAAAACTAAACGCATTCAAAATTTTGCTAATTTAATTCAACTAAATTATTTTTGCTGCCGTTTTGTCAGTGAGTCAGATTTGCAGGGACATTTCAAGAACCGTCCGAAACGAGACAAGGAACAGCTGATTACATTTTGGGCCTGATCCGGATGATTTCTACTGCATTACCTTACATTTAGGCTTCTGTGCCTACTGTATGCTGGTGGCCCTGCAGAGACAAAGATAGGGGATGACCGACAAGAGGCTTCACTCCATTTCTTTCATTCCGCTATAAATAACTACAAAATGTGCAGATTGTAATTCCACTTTCAGTATATCAGTATGTGGAATTAAATGATGGAATGGATTAAGCAAAGCAATCAAACAATGTACTAATATGATCCACTTCAAGAAACTCTTCAAACTTAAAGTGTTTACAAAGTACAAAGAAGAAGAACCATGATAAACATTCTGAATTTTTTTCATCCATCCATTCATTCTCAAAATAATCTTACTCATCTCATATGAAATATAACTTACTTCACCAATTATTATTTATTTATTTTTATTGTGATTACTTATGCAGTATATTGTGAATAAATTGAGAACAGAAAGTGAACACATTTTTTAGCAACTGTTATGTAAAAGAAAAGGGCTAGGATTAAATAAGCTCTGCTTCTTCCTACTCCTTTTCGAACATGTTGAAAAGAGAAACTGGAAATTGTGATGTATGTTTGCATGTTCGAAATAAACTCAAACTTTCAGGAAACAAGGTAAGGAACATGTGATTACATTTTGGGGCTGATCCGGATCACCGTCTGGGTCCAAGACTTTACACTTGGGAGGTAGGGCCTGGCGGAGGTCTGCACACAGAGTCCTTCTCTAGGTTTTTTTTTATGGTTACAAATTAACCTTTAAGGTCTTAGCGACATTTCGTGTGATTCATTTTCACAGTATTGAATTGGTATAAATGAAATAATTTGTTTTTAATGTTATATAATGCTTATTTTAGTTTCTTAAAATGGCAAAGCTACGAACACTCACATTTGTTCCTCGAGATCAAAAATATCCCATTGAAATCTTACTTAATTTTAATTATCAATAACTAATGAAATTACATTTTAGGTGGTTTTGTCTATTCGTTCATTATATAGCGCTACTTTCCCCATTCAAAGCATGCAACAAAGTTTGTTATCGTTTACTTTTCTGCAAGGGCGCCTTGCTAATGAAGCCGTGTGTGTGTACATGGCTATTGATGCTTAATAACGGTGCATATGTTATTTTAGGTTTTACTCAATAAAAAAGTGCAGTTATGTGAACAAAAAGGCCTTTTTAGGGTAAAAAAAAAAAATCCCCCCCAAATATACTTATATTTCAGGCTGAAGTATGTTGAAACTATTGACTCAATTAAAGTGGATTTTACAGCAGTTTTGAGGGACCCAACAATTGTGTAGGTTAAAGGTTTTTTTGTAATTTGGTCCGATTTTTTGTCATTTTCACTGGGCATTTACATCCATCCGTCCATTTTCTACCGCTTATCCCTCTTGGGGTCGCTGGACATAACCAACAAAAATTCTGTTTCTCAATCAGTGACTACAGTGCAAATTAAAATCAGAATACAATATCATCATAGGAAACTGATACATCAAATCAAATCAAATCAACTTTATTTATAGAGCACATTTAAAATTTACCACAGGGGTAGCCAAAGTGCTGTACAATGAGCAGGTTAAAAGATAAAACGAGTACCGAGCAAACACAACACAACACAAACAGAACACGATAAAAAATAAATAATTAAAATAGAATTAATAAAAACATAAAAACATAAAAACAGGATCACAGCAGGTGTATTATGGGGCGCCATTGCAGGATGGATATCACTCAGTGTTAAAAGCCATGGAATAAAAGTATGTTTTTAAGAGAGATTTAAAAACAGGAAGAGAGGAGGCTTGTCTAACACTCAGGGGTAGGTCGTTCCAGAGCTTGGGAGCAGCAACGGCGAAAGCTCTGTCACCTCTAAGCTTCAGCCTTGTGTCAGGGACCGTCAACAGCAGCTGATCGGCTGATCTTAAGGATCGGGTGGGGCAGTAAGGCTGAAGGAGGTCGGAGAGATAGGTTGGCGCGAGGTTGTTTAGACATTTAAAAACAAATAAAAGGAGTTTAAAATGTATTCGGTAACGCACAGGGAGCCAGTGAAGGGACGCTAAAATAGGGGTGATGTGCTCACGTCTGCGGGTCTGTGTTAGCAGACGAGCAGCAGAGTTCTGCACGAGCTGCAGGCGGGCGAGGGAGGCCTGGCTAATGCCAACATACAGGGCATTACAATAATCAAGAGACATAGCAATAAAAACATAAGATAAGCATATTAGGGAAATTATGAGGGATTGTTTAAGTATTTAGTGAATTTTACATGTATTTTGTAAATGCCTAGGCAAAAACACAGGTGCATTAGTCAATAATAATAGGTCATGGACAAAATATGGTTTGAATGTATGTTGAAATTAGAAAGACGGCTTGATATATATTTTTATGACAAAGAAAAGCTAAAAATATCAGCATGTAAATAATAGCAGCATAGGGGATGGTGTTAGCGTAATTTGATTGGATCTTAAGGTGATGGTATTTTTTCTGTTTATTCATTCCATATTCAAAATATATATGTAAAAATAGTCTTTCATCAGACAATCTTACACAATGTGTAATGACCAAATAGTTTGGTAAGAAAAGACATAGATGCCATGACCAGTGTAACCTTTAAGTATAGGCTGCAAGGTAGACCACATTTGACAATCTAAAGTGGAGGTGGTAAGGGTAGAGGGTTTGAGGGAGTGTGTGTGTGTGTGGGGTGGGGGGGGGGGGGGTGTTGGCTGCTGGATTGTAGAGCCTAAGGGCGATGCTCCCAGTCAATATAAATGTGCACACTCCCTCCTGTGCTCCCATTTGAGCGGAACGTGGCGGCGCACAGGAGGAGTGACAGGCAACCAGCCGCACCAGGACAGAACTACTCCTACTACTACAACTACTACTACTACCAGAGAGACGGAGACTTCTCACTACACTTTGCAGGTAAACTTGCAATTCATACTAGGATTATAAAAGCAACAATGTTTAGGACCGAAGTGGTCCTGCATGGACTACGTAGGGTGGTTTGACTTTTGATGGATTGCTTTTGATGTGGCTTTGACAAGAAACATTTTTTTTAATTATTTGCACTTGAACCTAATTTGGATCAAATTAAAGCAATTACTGACTACTTTGTTGTGGTTTTATCTTTTAAGTTTAATTAAATATATGGTCTAATTATCAGCACACTTTGTAGTTAGTAAATATAATTAAAAGGGGCAACACCTAACACTATTAAATATTAATAAATACTGTAAGCAAATACTGAATTAATTATGTAGAAAGCATATTTCCGACGTATATACTCATTTATAAACAGTTATGAATATACCCATTAGAACATGTCTGAATAATGTATAGGTAAGTGGATGTATACATTTCAAAAAACATTAACAGTATTTACATACACTTTCTAGATGATCCAACAAACCACTAACAATACCTAGTTTGTAAATTATGTAATATTTAATGTAGAAATGCTGAATCAATCATTTATAAAGTATAACAACGCAACTATTAAGCTTTTTATATATGAGCTTATTAATAATGTATAACGGTTTATAAATTGCAGTATTCATTACAGAAATATGCTTTATAAATTATGAATTCAGTATTTATTAATGCTTTATAGTGTGTATTTATTATAAAGTGTTACCATTAAAATGTGTAGAAAATGCAGAAAAGTTCCATAAGGCTAAGCATGAATTACAGGATGACATATTAAAAACAATTTACAATTAAAAAAATACTATATATTAAAAAGGCATGAATATGTTGCACTGAATAAAAAGCGTTGCTTTAATTATTTTTACTTATGTAATTCAAAAATGATTTACAGTAATGGAAAATGTACTTTTTAAAATTTGATTACTAATATTTTCCCACATTTCTCTTCATTTCAGGACTTTTCTGTTTTTGGAGAGAAAGAAGTGGCTGGTCACCGCTAAATTCATTAATAAAAAGGTATTTTTTTATCATATTTATTGTAGTTTAGAGATATCTCTATGGGGTTATGTGCTTGCTGGTGCATGCGGACACAGTACGGCCTAGGCGAGCCCCTGTAATTGTAACAATTCATGTTCAAGCGGTGCAGCTTGTTGGATCATTAGCCGTAAAAGCCCAAAACAAGACCGCAGGGTTTGGATACGGGAACAGGGGACAGGAAGGGGGGCTTCCAAAGTGCACAGTGAGCGGCGGAGTTAGATATAGTGACCAGAAGAGGTGTGGAGGGGGTGTGTACAGTACTGTAAAAAATGATATTTATTGATTGGCTGGTAGCAGCAGCTGTTAGGCTCCATTATGAGGGTGAGAGCCCTGAGGCGGACAAGGGAGTCGATGGAATGGTCATCGGGCACTGAAGCCGCGTTTTGGGGAGAGGATTTAGCAGCATTTTAAAAAGATGATATTTGCCTTTCGGTTTAGGCTTCACAGACACTTTTATCTTGGAATGACTTGAGGATAAAGACAAAATAAAAGCCTGGCAGCAACTCCTTGCATCTTTAGTCACCGCAGGGCCTAAAGTAGAAGAGAATTGACTTCATTCTTCATTAAACTAAAGTCATGCCCGCAAATGAACAAAAAACAACACAAATTCTTCACCAAGTTTTTAAGTATGACCCAGAAGAGGAACGCTCTTGAACTTATGCACCGTGTCCTGACCCAGATCCCAGTCCTGGCACTAATGATGCCCCCCAGGCGTGACGCCAGGCCCTCATTAGGCCAAATAAACCCTGCCCCCCCCCCCCACCACATCTAGTCCCTAATATACCGTGCTACCCGCAGCCTGGCCTCACCATGCCTGCTAGCTGGCCTTCAAGGGTCTGTAGCCCATACAACCTCCCCGCGCCCCCCGCACAGGTGCACAGCTCCTGGCTCATTTTCCTCCGAGCCCAGAACCTCACCATGCTTGGTACGTTCTGCCAGAACTAATGATAGGTGGCGGGCACAGCGGCAACCTCCAGCTGGGTTTGTGGCGACTAATAGTTTAGGTAGAAAACAAAAGAACATTTCAGAGGTGACCAATCTTTTTCCACCAAGGCTGCATGCAGAAACATTTAAGAGTGAAGGGCAACTTTGATATACCGGTAATTCAGTTTTTTCATTTTGATTCCTTCTTTGAAGTCCGGGGTCGTTTTTTGTTTTTTTTAACGTATTTACATCTCGCCTTAAAAACATTTTATATATATACATACACATCTATCTATCTATATATATATATATATATATATATATATACACACACATATATATACACACACATACCGTATTTTCCGCACTATAAGGTGCACCGGATTATATGGTGCACCTTCAATGAATGGCCTATTTTAAAACTTTGTTCATATATAAGGCGCACCGCATTATAAGGCGCACAGAATAGACGCTACAGTAGAGGCTGGGGTTACGTTATGCATACCGTAGTTGCGAGACCTGTTGTGGCTCAATATTGGTCCATATATAAGGCGCACCGGATTATAAGGCACACTGTCAGTTTTTGAGAGAATTGGAGGTATTTAGGTGCGCCTTATAGCGCGGAAAATACGGTATATATATATATATATATATATATATATATATAAATAAATAATGTAGTCAATCGACTACACAATGTGTTTGATACAAAAAAAAAGAGTTTTTTTTCCCCTCCATTTCAAAGAAGCTGAATATAAACTTTTCATACAATGTATCATTCTTGATCATTCAGAGTGAGAAGTCAGCCCTGCGTTGGTCTTTCAAAGCTATGTGTGATGTGTGTTTTCCCATCAGTTGGCCACTTGACCAAATTCATAGTGTACAGATTGACACTGGTTTAATGTATTATTTAAATTGTTTCCAAACTTTTACAACTTTAAAACTAAATTTCAAACCTGGTTTAAATTTCCTTACGGTGACTTTATCTACCCATTTTTATTGCGCAACATTTTGTTTACCGGGTAAATGTTTGAATGACAATACAGCTGAATCTGAAATTACGGTTTACTTTAGCGATTTGAAGACGAGTCGGCATTTTAGAGTCTGCACTTTTTACGAAAGTTGGACATCTGTGTGGCTGCGCTATCAAGTTACGCCACCTGTTATCATTTCCGTATACGCGAGGTTCAATTTTCCTGAGAATTTAAGACACTCAAACCACTTCAGTGTCGGTGAATATACACAAAGGTGTTCAGTAAGTTGCATTATTATTGTAGTGCTTGTTCAAACATTTCACCTTTTTCTTTTTACAGTGTGCTCTTAATCCGCCATGTTTCTTTGGATGCTTTCTTCTCACCGACATTTTGTCTAATAATAATCACCTTGTCGGTTTTCAGGTTTGGTGCCAAGAAAATGCACCCTCTCATCAGCAACAACGCTCAGAGCTGAGGAAACGACTGAGAAGTGTACCAGCTGAACACAATCACACAATCTTCTGATCGACAAGAACAGCGGTCAATCATGTCCAAAGACGACGCCTGCAAAGTGACGTCTGCTAGCAAGCACAAGGAGCGCAAGCCCAAGAAGCCTCACTACATTCCTCGGCCATGGGGCAAGCCCTACAACTACAAGTGCTTCCAATGCCCCTTCACCTGCATGGAGAAGTCGCACCTGTACAACCACATGAAGTACAGCCTATGCAAGAACTCCCTGTCCCTGCTCATCGAGTCCGACTGGCCCTATAAAAAGGGAAACCTCCTGCATCCGGACCAGCTGAGACCCTTCCAGCAGGGCTTCCACGCTGCTGGCAAAGATGCACAAGAGCAGGGAGCGAGGATGGAGGAGAGGCAGCAGAGCAACTTGGAGGAGGAAGGTGAGGGTCAGGAGGGCGGGGGACAAGACGAAGAAGAGGGTGCGGAGGTGACGGCGTCAGCAAAAGAGACGTCCTCTAGAAGGGACGCTACAGAGTGCACAATAAAGAGCAACGCTGATTCAGCGTTGCTGATGGCCGACATGCTCTCCCTGGAGGACCAGCTCTTGCGAGCTCGCTCTGTGGAGGTGGAGGCCCAGCTGAAGCACTACAAGTTGACAAAGGCGTGCATGACTGCTCCAGGGCTGCTCTCAGACCAGTGGCGCCTGCTGACCTCCAGCCACACCAAGGCCAAAGCCGAAGGCACGCAGAGTCGTGTCAACAGCTCGATCCCGTGTTACCCACCTCCATCAAACCTGGTTGACTACCAGGACCCAGCAGGGCTCAACCTGTCTGTGCTTGGAGTGGGCTACCCCATCAGTCCCAGCCTTTTCTCTTACATGAATTCGGCGCATTCCACCACAAGCGTCGCCGCTCAGACTCACGCACAGCTCGCGCAGCTGCCCTTCCTGGCGTCGGCTACTCAGCTGATTCACCCGGCCTCCAGCGGCCATTCGGACAGAACTCTCCTCCCCCCGAGGCTCTACTACCCGTTCCTGTGTGAGCACAGCTTCCGAGCGGCCTCCGGTCAGAGTGACACCACAAAGGCACCCAAAACATCAAACACTCTCGATACTTTTTCCTTGTCTGGCTTCCAGCCCAAAGCTAATCTGTGGAAAGTGCCTGCTTTGAGGCCCGGGGCCACCACGATCTCCACTGGTGGTCAGGTGTCCCCTCAGAGAGATTCTCCAGACCTACAGGCCTGCAGAGTGGGGGATAAAATGCAAGCTGCTGCCAAAGAAAGTAAAACAAGTTGGAGCCTCAAGAGGACAGCAGCTCCCATAAAGAAACATGAGGCCCCCATGGAGAAGAAGCAAACTATGGGCTTCACTTTGGATCTCCTGAAAAACATGGTACCAGAGAAACGTCTTCTTCATGGCAGGTAAGACCTTTATTTCTATCAAGAGGTTGGTACAGAAACTAACTTTTTCCCCTCGTTAGTTCACAGACGAGACCATCAGAACCTTTGTACACTAATCATCTCAACAGTCCAAAAAGCGAAACTTCCCCTGGGGTACTCAGCAGTCATGACCCGACAACCACCCATTCAACCGGGGACAGAAACTCCGAGTCAGTGGCCGTCCTCCTTAGTGACCTCTCCAAAGCGTTACAGGAATACCAGAAGGCAGAGCGCAAAATCTCCCACCTGGAGAAGGAGGAGCTTCCCGTGCAGTATCACCTTTGGGAGCACCTGACTAAAATCCGCAATGAGCTCTCGCACATTCATGTAGCGCTGGAGCGCACAGCGCGTCAGAGTGACGGGCCTCTGGATCTGTCTTTCAAGAGAGCTGAGCAGGATGTCGCTCTTAAGGACAACACCACAGAGACCGATGAGGAGGATGAGGAGGAGGAGGAAGAGGATGGGAAGAAAGACGAGGAGGAGGAGCGGAAGGTCTTGATGTTGGAGAACCGAAAGCAGTCATTGGAGATGCTTATCAAGATGAGCAATGCAGGCGCCTCAGTGATCAACACAGAGGTCCTAGCTCCAGGTGCCCTCAGCATTAGGCACAGTCCAGCCGAGGCCCTATGGCCTAACAGAACCACAAAGTGTGAGGCGGACTCAAGCGTACTGCTTTGTCCTGACGGCCGGTCAGTCATGTTTGCTGATGTCCACTCCTCAGCCAAGGTGGCCAAAAGACCTCCATCCATACAAGGAGTGGAAGGGCAGTGCCCCCCCAGCCCTTTGACAGCTACCGATAACTAAAGCTGAAAGAAACTTGTTGAAATGTATTTTGTTTTTCTGTCACAAAAACTTTCAGCACCTTTTCCAAAAAGAGAATGATCTCACACGTGCACTATAGGAATTTCGATTGTCACCACTTTGTCATTGAAACTCTTTAGCTTGACAATCATTTCCATACACTTGTAAATGATACAATAAATATATTGTATAGTGTTACAAATGCTTTTATAAACAAGTTTGTCTTGGATGTACTGGAAAATAAATTGTATTATACACAATGTATTTCTTCATGTAAAATTAGCAAGTTGAGAGGTAAACCATATCACAAAACATTTTAAAAATATCCCCACAATATTGCAGTTTAATTCTACACCACAACACAACAAGAATAAACTGTGTCTCAAACCTATTACACAAAGTACCACCTCGAAAGTGCAACAAGTACTAACACTTTTGCTACAACCGCATAAACGGTCTTAATTTAGATTCAAACATGCAGTTTGGTAAATTGGTTGGTGGCGTATAATTAAAATAATACATTTTTCTGGTAAAAAGGAACATTTTATTTAAACAAATTTAATAATTTGTCTATAGATATTCTTATTCATCCAGGTCTTTGTAATCTCAGGGCATTCAATCAATCGCAACTGGACTGTTTGGTTGTGCTTCTCATCCAAGTAGGCTTCATCAGTTCATGCAGAAACTAGATTTGACCAATCAAACAAAGTCTATGAGCATGAACTGATTAAGCCTACTTGGATTAGAGGCAAAACGTCTTCTAAGACAAACCGAACAGTCCAGTAGTGATCGATTTAATACCCTGTGATAATTTATCAATTAAAATCAATACATTTGTCGATTATTTCATTCACTACTCACAAAATGTTAGGGGTATTGAGCTTCATACAGTAGGCCTATGACTTTGTGACTATGTTCACAAGAACATAGATATTTTCAAAAATGCACATTTTCCCCATTACAGTGTTTAAAAATAATACGGTACCCAGCCAATTTGTGGAGTCAAAAAAAATGTCTATATAAAAACATTTAAAGGATGTCATGTGCATTGTGTCCAATCATAAACCTGAAAAGCGACTTGGTGGCACATTTTAACACCTCTGTTCATTAATATAACATTGTACACACCATGTACAATGGTGTGTGCATTATACTTCAAATTCACACAGAACCTCTACCGCTGCACAAACTAAAACCAACAATGAAATATTCAATTAATTAAATACATGGATATTGCATACCATACATGTGCCACAGTTAATGAAGTTTTGTACTTTATAGGGGTGTGACTCTTAGAGCAACTAACGATTCCATTCAGATTTGATTATGGATTTAACAGAATCTCACAATTAAATTGGTACACTAATTATAATGGCACTTTTTCAAAAGCAAATTACAGGTTAGAAAAGCTTCTGGTTGCATGAAGATGGCCTAAAAACTCTCTCTAAAAATAATTATATTTTTGGAAATTGATTTTGGAAAATTATGATTTGATTTTATATCGGGAAGAACGACGACTATATATTGTAGTCAAACCATCCTTATCTGATCTGACACGGGCCAAAAAGTCAAGCAGGTCCGCAAGCGCACACAACAAGTGGGGTCACCTGCGTCCCTGCTTTTCAATTAAGGGACCGCCCCCTCTGTAAAGGTCAGTGGCCCCCAAGCTATAGAATGACTTAATAAAATAAAAAAAATAGCCTTGTAGCAGCCTACCTGTATGCCCTTGAGGAAGGACACTCGACTGGATGTCCTGTGGCATCTTCAACGCCTCCACACAGCAGCCACAAAGGTAAAAGGTCAGCTGCCATAGCAGGAAGAGCCTTAATTCAAACCTGAAGAGGTCAAATTGTCAGTAGTTGTTTATACAGAATTACTTTAACAGAATTAAATCACATTGACAATGCAAAAAGTGTATTAAAAAATGCCATATGAGCAAAATAATTCAATACTGCCTTTGTTAGCAGAGGTATCTCGCTACACATAAGGAGAAATAATCACTTTGAAATTAAGAGGCTATTGCTTGAATACATGCATGCAGAAACCAAGCCAGTAGTACCCTCTTGTGGAAATGAAAGTTACCACATACAGCATGTTTAGAGCACAGAAAGAACAGCCACATAGACCCCAGATATTGTTTCCCCATCCCTTCCATTATGGTAAACACAAACAGTACATTAACATATCCCATACACCAGAAATGTGGTAAGAGACTAATAAAGTAAGCATTACTCACCTTTACTTTTCTACTGTAGAGCCTGTTGGAATGATTTGTGCTCAAATGAAAAGAGTGACAGGATGGACGTATTTTCCAAACGCTTGATTTATTTCATGTTATACATTCAAATAAAAAAAATATTCATATATTTCATATAGAGCGAGTGAGCAAGTTGAAAACAAGAACACACGAGAAGAAGTGTTCAATGTGGCGCATATATACTGTGTATGTGTACATTTCCGAAGCATGGTTTTGAATACTACACAGTGTGTTTCCATAGCTGCACTGTTTTTTTTATTTCCGTTTTTTAATGGGTGTTCTTCACTGGGTTGAGGCACAACTAGAATAAAGCGGGGGCCAAGTGCTTCGAGGTAACGTTAAAACAGTAGGACTTGCAAAAGCAAAGCTTATTAAGGTTAAAGGTTCCACACTGAAAGCGTCACAAAATAGGAAAAGGAGGCCACGTGCTGCAATTTGCGATTTAAATGACACAATATTAGTCATGCAAAGCCCGAAAGTCACACATTTGAAACCGGATAAAAAGTACGCCACAAAACGCGTCACCATGTTTGGTTGCACTCCAATAATCAGAGAAAATCACAACACCAATTGGATACATAAAAAAAGGTTCCTCAAGTAGTCAAGTTGTAAGTGCAATCCCACCAACTGACCCTCCCACCCCCTCATCCCACCCCTTTCATCACACAGACATACTTTAATAATGAAAAAAAAAATAATACAATTTCCACCATCAGTCAAACTAGAGTACAGCAGATGCCCCAACACGCAACAAACGCATGCTCTTACATACTGTATGCCCAGTAGTTATGTACACTAAACAATAAAATCATTCAGATATACTGAAGAAACTAACAATATAAAATACAGCAGACAAATATCAGGAAATATATAGATATATATTATTCATACTGTGTTTGATCTATTTTGGCATTTGGGAAGATGATTAAAAAGGCTGTCATGTATCCCTCTCACAGCTTATTCCACACCACTTTAAAAATATTAAATACCTTTTTTTGAACATGCAAAAAACTTGTTCCATGTAAGCAGAACGTCTGACCTCTCACTCCCATGAGTCTGAGCTAGTGCTGGCACAGTCTTAGCAAAAATGCAAAAAACAAACCCCATAAAAACAAAAAGCTGGTAAAGAGAAGCTTCAGACTCTTGACATTTGAATCTTTTTGGAATCGTTTGCCTCAAACAGCCTCATGCGCTCCTGCACCGTCAGACCCTCTTTCAGACTCTGTTCAGGACAACATAGTAGCAGAACAACATGTGAGCATAGAAGAAGAGCCTGGGAAAAACATGTCTGCTGCACAAACAACGTATACGACACAATATGAGCTTGGCTGAGGTGTCATACAACACATTACATATGAGGAGCTGACACTAGGTTCAAGTACTACATAAAAATGAGGGGGAAAACATGCACTATAAGAAAAATAGTCTTAGGAAGAAAAAACATTTTTTTTAGTAAATGTTGAAATTCCCAAACAAAAGTGTATACAGAAACAAAACACGCAACATGATAACAATTATTTAAAAATACAAGACTACTATTGGAAAAATTACATGTATCCATTATTGATCATTTATTTTCACAGCATGATATACTTTATTATATACTTTATGCTCATTAAAATGCGAACATATTATTTTTTAAATTTTTCTCATTACATTGCAACTTTATTCATGTACATTTGACTTAATATTCATTTTATTCCGTGATATTGTGACTTTGTTCTCATTCATTTGCAAAATGATTCTTTTAACATTCGTTTATAATTTATTCGACTTTGCTACTCCATTCTTGTAAAATGTTGACTTTATTTTTGTAAAGTGTAGCCCACGTGTATGAATGATGGTGGTCGGGGAGGCCATTGGCGTGATTTGCCAGTCACGTTTCCATCAGTCTACCTACACAAGGGCAGCTGTGGCTACTACCACCAATGTGTAAATGTGGATTGAATAAGTAATAAGCTCTCAACGTAAAGCGCTTTGAGTGTCTAAAAGGCGCTATATAAATCCAATCAATTCATATTATTAAAGTTTACTTATTAATACTTGTTTCTCATAATATTGCTACTTCGTTCTGTAAAATTACAAATATATTCTCCCATCATTTATTTAGTATTTATAAATGTATATTCAAAAATGTTTGATTTTATTCATGTAAAAATGTTTGCATCTACTTAAGTTTTGTCAAATAAATTTACTCTTGGAAAATGACCCTTTTATTTTTGTAACATTTATCATTTCTTTTCATAATAATGTGATAAAATTAGAAATTTTTAACCATAAATGTTAATTTATAGCTATATTGCAACTTTGTTTTCTCTAAAATTGGGAATGTATTCTACAAAAAAAGTATGTATTTATCATTTATTATCATAATTATATTGTGACATTATTATAGTAATATGAGAAGTTTTATCTTGGAAAGTGACAAATTCTAATTAAGTGTTAAAAGAATAATTTGTTCTGTAATATTGTAACTTTTGTTCTTATAAAATTAAAGATGTATTCTCCTAATATGTTTTTATTTTTATTGCCATTATGATATTGTAACTTCAAACGACAAGTTTACTCTTGTACACTGACAATTTATAAATACATGTTACCAGAATAATTAGTTCTTTAATATTTCCACTTTGTTTTCATAAAATTAAAAATGTGTTTTCCTAAAGTGTATTTATTAATTATTTATTCTCATAATATTGTGACTTTATTTTGGTAAAATTTTGACTTTATTCTTGAAAAAATGTCAACTTTAATTTCTTAACATTCATTTATTTCTCATAATTTTGTCTTCTAAATGTTGCAACTTCATTCTGTTAATCTTTCTACTTTATTCTTGTAAAATAATTCTAATAGGGTAACTTAATTTTCATAATATTTCGACCTTACTCTGGTGTTTTGTTTTGTTCATTGTCGTTATTATACTCCTTTGCAGACGAACACAAACAAAACGTGGATGCCAAAAAACAGCACAGGTCAAACTTCACCAGTCCAGGTTTTACATTTGTGAAAGTGCTAATCTTCAGACTTATAATATTTACTGCAAACATATTTCTGGATGGTAGGTGGGTGTTAGATTAAAGGGAAACAGGGAGGTGTGGTCATGCAAGGATGCTTAGCTCTCTGTCATGCTTATTTAAATATACCTACAGCGCATCTCGGACGGGTTTTGTGGGAGGGCTTAACCCCACATGGGGAGTGTCAGCTGTCCCATGGGACCTGTTCAGTGACAGACTGGTGGACAAAACAGACACATGACAAATCTTGCAGGACCGGACACACGTCTGATTCGATGTAGCTGTGCTGCTTTAGAAGTCACATGACACACAAGCGCATGGATTTCTACTGCGTGAGGAAGTATCTGATGCTTACCTTTGACCTCACGCCTCTGGATGACTTGGGGGGAGTTGATTTTTCCTTTTTGATGAAGTCAGGGTTACTTTTGGATTTCATGATATCTTACAAAAACACAAATAACACTACGTTATGTCACTGCATTAGCATAGCATTCTAAACTCTGTTGCTTCATGACTGATACAGTGGAACCTCTAAGGTTGAACACAATCTGTTCCAAGATGTTGGTTGACCACCAGTTGGTTGAGATCACTGTAAATTATTTATGTATAGCATTTGTGAAGTTATTTCTGAAATTGGACAACTCAAAATATATAATGAACTTTGATATATATATATATATGAAATACTTGACTTGACTGGCTGTAAATATACTCCTCCCCTTTTAGCCACGCCCCCAACCACACCCCCGTCCCACACCGACCACGCCCACCCCACCCCCTCCCCCCACCTCCCGAAATCGGAGGTCTCAAGGTTGGCAAGTATGGCTTTTCCAAACACTGCTTCTGTAGCATAACCTTATCCTATTCATGTGCGTGTATGTATTGTATTGCATAAGGCACAGCTTACATGGAAATATCCATCCACCCATCCATTTTCTACCGCTTACCCCTTTCGGGGTCACGGGGGGTGCTGGAGCCTATCTCAGCTACAATCGGAGGGAAGGCGGAGTACACAAGTCGCCAGCTCATTGCAGGGCCAACAGATAGACAACATTCACACTCACATTCACACACTAGGGCCAATTTAGTGTTGCCAATCAACCTATCCCCAGGTGCATGTCTTACAGCTATTAGAGTTACCATATCCAGATGTGACTGTCCCGTCAACGGTCCTCTCGCCTAACGCTTCGGTGGCAACGAGCAGCTTCTCCTTCAGCTTGCCAATATCACAGTCAGCCTTTGCTTTCACAATGCTCAGCTCTGTGTAGATGTCTTTGTATTTGTCTGTAGTGTACTTCTTGTCCTGTTGGTACAACATACAGCGTATATACACATGCTCATGTGCTTCAGGAATTAAAAGGAAAAGTACAACACAATGCGTTTTGCTGACCCTCAGAGCAGTCTGCAGTTCGTCCTTCAAAGAGTGGATTTCCTGTTTAAGGTATTGTATCTCTGACTCCTTGATTCGAAGCAGCACCTTCAAGATGGCAAGAGGAGAGGCTGAGATGAAGCAACTCTTTGTGATCTGGTGTGTGAGCTTCCTTACAGGACATACCTCCAGTTCATACACATCTTTGCCCTGCGTGACCGGCGACAGTGCTGTCTCACCACTGAAACAAGAGCGCATGCGCGTGATCTCTGCAGACAGGCGGTTATTCAATTCCTGTTGGACCACATGGAGTTAGTCAAGACAAGACATCATTGCAAGTTGAGTACACACGCGCGTGCGTGTGTGTGTATTGTAACCTGGTTGTGAGTGTTGAGCTCCTGGTTCTCTCTTTGACACTGCCTGAGGGCCTGCCTTTCAGCCTCCAGGGCCTGAGCCAGATGGGCGTTCTCCAGACATTTCTGAGAATACTGCTCAGATAGAACCTCCAGCTCCCTCTGGATGGACTGCAGCTCTTCCCTGGACAAGTCAGATAAATGTACAATCATTGAAGCGGTGCCTTTCTTTATGTGATTATACTACTCGAAAACATACTCATATTGTAATCGCAGTTCATCAATATCAGAGTTCAGTCCACTGATCTGGGAGCGCTGGGTCTTCTCTAGCTCCTCCTTGTGTGCATTCTTCATAGCTTCAATAGCTTCATTTTTCAAGAGACATCACATATTTAACCTTATTGTAGGACAATTGAGACAAAACATTTTTAGCTAGTTTGTATACCGGCGATAGTGGCAGCAGTCTCCTCGGCCAGAAGCCTCTCTCGCTCTTCCATGAGTTTAGAAATCTCCCTCTGATGCTGCCTCTGGAGGTCGTCGACCACTTTCTGGTGGGTTTCTTCCATTGCTGCGAAGCCACGCTCACACGTGGCCTGGTTGAAGGCACAAAAAACAAACTGAACTATGAAGCTATAAAGACAAAATTATGATTTGATTTATACTCTAGTATACACACTACGTGTACAGTATATTACAATGCTTAAGTCGGTCATGCAAGATCATTATAAGCAATTAAATGCAAGCCCAGCTCTGGCAGTAGAGAGTTAAATTAGAGCAGCAGGTTAGCACAGGCAAGAAATTTATATTCTATCAAATGTGGGGAAATGGTCAAATAAATCAGCCATTTTGCTCTTTATATATTTCGGATTATCACAGGTTGTTTTAATAATCATTGTGCCTTATAATGTAAGCCTGATTAAAATGTATTGGTCAAGAAATCTCAAATTACTTTAAACTATCTAGTAGTAGTAGTAGTAGTAGTAACTGCAGTCCTAAATTTAGAAAAAAGGCAACTGCTTTTGAGAACAGGTTTTAATAAAATGTCCAATTCCCAGTTCAAAGAAGTAGGTGGTAATTTGTTACTATCTATGACTATATATATGTTCTCATATATTGAAATATATAAGATTGTTAGAAAAAAATTGAAATAACAAAAACCTTAAGACTTTCAAAGTCTCTCTGGTATTTCTCCCTCAGGCTGGCCACATCTCCTTCCAGGTGCTTGATTTCCAGTTCGTCCCTCATGCTGATCATCTGAGTCTCCAGTTCTTGGATCCTGTCTTTTAGAAGCCCCATAGTATCCACCTCTGACATGGCGTATGCACCTCCCTCCTTCCCTTGTTCCTCTTCTTCCATTGGCGCTGAGGCCTCAAAAGAGGGCTGGTGAGAAACCTCAGGGTTTTTCTCGTCCACTTCTTGGACATTGCAAATGTCCTCATGCTGGAAATGCAGCTTTAAAATCTCCTCTTTGTAGATGTGCTCAAGCTCAGAGATTCTCTGCTCAAATTGTTCCTCCAGCTTCCTCACATGACTCTGGTGCTGCTGCTTCATGGCGTCCATGTCCGATAGCAGATCCTTCAGCTTCTGCTGGCTGTCTACTGAGGTCTCTACAAAGGCCAGCTCTGTTGACGCCCGCTCTTTCTCAGCTAGGTTTAGCTCTTGCTTGTGCTTCTGCTTGAGCTCCTCAGTTTGCATCTTGAAATGTTCTTCCAGGAGCGCCAGCTGCTCTTGTTGTTGTGAGAGTTGGTTGGAACATTGACTGACTTCACTCTTGAGAGTTTTGTTCTCCTTCTGAAGAATGGCCAGTGTTTGAGAGATTTTGTGGCGCTCCTCCTGAAAGGATGTTTCGTACTTCTCGTGGATTGCCCTGATGCTGCAGGCATGCTGCTGCACGAGGGCGCCCATGTTCTGATGTGTCTGTTTACACCAACCCACGTTTCGTTCATGCATGGAGCGTAATCTGCACGCCACATAAGCCACCTGAGCCTGGATGAGGGCTTCTCGCATACAAAGAGAGGTACTAGTAAAAACATTAGATGTTTGAGGCCCTAAAAGTGCATTGACCATTTTAGCTAATTCAGGATGGTTGCCACTGCTTTGTATTTCTTGTGCATATGTGTAGAGCTTTGCTGCTTGTTGTTGAAGTTCAGTAGCCAAACAGTCATGTGTGTCTTGCAGAGACTGGATGGAGTCAACACTACAAGATGGCACCTGCTCGGCTAAATGTCGCTCTATAATCTCTTCAGCGAGCTCACGGGCGTCTTGCAGTTTGATCTGCTCTGTGTATGGAGCAAGTTCAGGTGGGTGAATATCGGCTAACTTTTGTTTACCAAGGCCAAAGTTGCTTTTAACTTCTTTGATTACATTTTTCAAATCAGACCTTTTGGAGGCTTCAATAATTGCCTTCAATGCCATTTCCCTTTGATATAGATTGTGATGAGCTTCAGCCAGCTCCCCTTTAAGTAGCCTGAATTTCTCTTCATAGCAAAGCTTAAGGTTTTGAATAGAGTAAGACAGTTCTGCTTTGATTAAAGTATTAAATATAGCTGATGTGTTTATGTCTGCATCAGCTGCAACACTGGCCTCCTGAGATTTGGCAACATTTAAACCCTCACATGGTGTCACCTCATTCTCTAGTTCCTTCCAAAATGCATTCTCCAACATTAACTTCCTAGTCAAGACATCTGCATAAACTATAGCTAAGCAATCTTTGTCACCAGTTTTAATGTTCTCTATGTCCTTCCATATAGCTGTCAGCGTTTGCAGAAGGTCAGACTCCGAGGACTGTACCAGCAAAGCCATTTTATTTAAAACAAGTGCCTCAAAAGAAAGTGTTTTGGCAAAGAGATTAATTGCTTCTTTATCTAAGGATTCTGAAGTTTGAGGGAGAGCAGGCGATTGTTCGTCCAAGGTCTTTTGTGCATGGCGGATATACATTGATGCACTGAACAGCTCGTTTTCAACCTCTGTCAGCGAGTGAAGCTGCGAATCAGTGGAATCGTGAGTGCCAGACAGAATAGCCTTGACTTTCTCACGACTTGTTTCCACACAATGTAGGGCCTTTACGTAAGGATTATTGAGAGAAGGTCCACTGGCACACATAACATTTTTATCTGAGTAAGGCTTGTTTTCAACCATTTTTAAATCTTTCTTGGACACATCAACATGAATGGAACGTTGCTCCTGTAGAGTCCTAGTTAGATTTCTCAGTTTTTCCTCAGTAGTGAGCAGCTTAGTTTCTAGGGCATGCACAATGGAAATGAACTTCTCAGAGTCACTGACATGTGGGAACGGGGTACCTGGGTAGGAAAGGGCTTCAGCTAGATCAAAGTCTTCCTGGTTGTCCACTTGTCTTTTATCTTCAAATGCATCGCTCAAATAGCAACCATCTGGGTCATCCAAGTTGTCATATTTCTGACATTGGATATTAGAACAACGAATTCTTGGCCTCTTAGCCTGTGAGACGTTGTCATCTGTTGAGTTATCTGTATTAGTTGCATTGTTTGAAGAAAAGACATGTTCCCGTTTGTTCTGTTC
Organism: Nerophis lumbriciformis; assembly: GCF_033978685.3. Taxonomy (NCBI): domain Eukaryota; kingdom Metazoa; phylum Chordata; class Actinopteri; order Syngnathiformes; family Syngnathidae; genus Nerophis; species Nerophis lumbriciformis. The sequence goes on along the minus strand of NC_084558.2, from coordinate 4,962,789 downwards.
TTGGACTTGTTTCTTCCCGAAGTGTAAATTAGCATATCCCAGCTGCAAGTCATTGAGGTGCTGCTCAAGCTCGATTATGCGGTCCTCTGCGACCCCAAGCTTGACTTTAAGATCTTGTTCAGCATCCCTTGGCTCAACTTTCTCTATCAGATTTTGACTCATTTGACAAAGAAGGTCCTCCTTTGCTTGCAGCTTCTGTTCAGTTTCTTCTAAACTGTTGCCAAGTACAGTCATTTTAACAAGAGCCTCTCTTAAGTCCTCCTCTTTACGTTCCATCAGCCTTTCATACATTTCTTTCGACTGCCGAATCTCTTCCTCTTTTTCTCTGAGGAATTGGCTCATTCTCTGAAACTCTTGGGTGGCCCTCTCATAAGAGTTCTCCAGAGAGCAGTAATCTGCCTCCTCCGTTTTGAGGCGATTGTGAAGCTTGTTGACCTCTCGGTCTGCCTCTGCAATCTGGTTAAGAAGCTCCTGACATCTGCATGTGAGCAGACCTCTCTCTTCTTCGAGCCTGCGTACACTCTCCTTCAGTGACTCTACCATGCTGGTCTTCTGGGCAAGATCCTCTTGCAACTTTAGCATTTCCTCCATGTGTTCTACTCCTGCTGAGGGCTGCCGCCCTTTTAGCAAGGCTTCCACCTGCTGTTCGGTCTCTAGCAGCCTGTCCTCCATGCATTTGTGTGCGGATTCAGCTTCGGCTATTCTCCTGCAAAGATTTTGTTTTTCCCTCTCGTGACTCTCTTGAATGCTATGCTGCTCCTTTCTCAGGCGTTCTTCTTTAAGCGCCTGACCTTCCTCTGTTGCAACAAGCCGTGCAGTCACCTCTTGTAGTCTGTCCTGTAACCTCTGTATCTCTCTGGTGTGGTCTCGCTGCAGGGCCTGCTGGTGCTCGAGATGCCGGAGGGCCTGGTTTCGCTCTAAAAGGCTGGCCTCAACCTCACGCAGTCTATCTTCACTGTCCTTTAGCTGAGCTCGTAAGGTGGCCTCGCTGCGCCCGTGTTCCTCGTCTTGTTCCTTTGAACGCTCTTGTTCCAGCTTGAGTTCATTGCGCATACGAGCCACAGCTTGTTCACTTGCCAAGATTTCAGCTAGTGCAGATGCTAGCTTCGCTTGCAGGGCTTGGATGTCAGAATCATGGTGGTCTACTACATCTTGGGCTTCAGTGTAGCTTCTCTTTAACGCCTGAAACTGCTGTTGAGTGAGGTCCTGCTTGCGCTTCTGGGACTCTAATTCACCCTGCAAGTCTTGCTTGAGCTGGTGCAAGTGTTGCCATGGCATTCTACGTGGCGAGGACGAAGGGGGTGTTGCGCTCTTGAAAGAGATTGATGAGACAAGAGTGATTAATGACATGGCGTTACGTTCCCGCTCTGATACGGAGACCCACATCTCAAGTTTCTTGATATGAATCTCTTGTTTGGTAATATTTTTTTTCCCCACAAGCTTCCACTGTGCTTTTTGAGTGTTTATAAAAAAGATAAAATACACAAAAACTGTACAACAAAACCAACCAGGTGATAAACGTGATGAACTAAACTGTATGACATACACCTGTAATGTGATACTATAAAAAAAGAATACATGTGAATGTGCAATAAGCCATTAGTTTCCAAGAGATATTAGTTGAAGAATGCAATCTACAAACCCAAATACATGCATAATACACCCCAAATTAAGATGGGAAAACACACACAAACAATGCAGAAGAGAAAGCACAGTGCAAGGCTTGTTGATAAATGTTCTTACTTTAAGTATATCAATTCAAATCAGTTATATTCCCAAGAGATGTGAAACTCCGTGACAAGCATTAGTACAGCTCATGCTAGAAACACCACAACCATGGATATCAGTATTCAGAGGAAAAGCACCAACACCAGTTAGTAGAATCCCATACCAAGTAACATTGTCAACACATACTGAGCACGTAGACAACTAAAACACATTGCTGGGACAAGTAACAAGTCATCTGTTTTCCATGAACCGATTGACCTGATGTACCTGCAGGATGTAGCCATCTCTGGCACTCTGTTCTCTTCCTAGTGCATTTTCCAGCTGCTCTTTTAAAAGACTGTTCTGTCTGTGCAGCTGCTCCAGCTCTTTCTGTTTCTGTCCCAGCTGATAACAGAAACATACATTTCATAAGATGCAGTAACAAGGTCAAATTAAATGTATTTAGATGCACAAACCTCTTTGTCTAGCAGTGCAGCAAGCTCATGTGGAGGTAATCTGTCTGGGTTCCCTGAAGCAGTGGTGATGGGCACTTGCTTCTCTTCCCTTAGTGGCGTTTTTTCAACCTGATGCCATCGGTGTTCGATCTCTTCCTGCACACCCAAGGTTTCGGTGAACTTGTCTTCCTCAACATTGTGCAGGGCTGTAGGGTGGTCTACCTCCATATTTCCTTGCGCTTGACGTTCAGTTCTGGGCGGTTCCACTGGTGATGTGTTCAATGTGGAAGTGACAGGTACAGTATTTGGCAGGTGGTTTGTGCTGACTGGGCCCCTCCTAACGTTATTCTTTTCTGAATGTACTATTGTCGAGGGGGGGTGAGTGTCTGATACATAGGAGGATTGGAGGGCCGAGGTAGACACAGGAGAGGACGATGACGAGGAAGGAGAAGAGGAAATAGAGCAGCAGGAGGTGGTTGTGGAAAGGGATGAACTGAGGTCAACTGTGTCTGCTCGCTCCTTCACAAGCTTGTCTGTTTTTTCAGTTTTGAACTCAGACCAGTCAAAAGTCTTTGAACGGCCTTCCCGTCGGCGCTCACGGACTCTGCTTTTCCGGGGCTCGAAGGGCGGATTGGAAACACGATTCACTGTTGGCTGTCTGTGGTCATCAGTCTTGGTGGGCTCGAGACAGGGGCTTGGCTCAGGTGTGACCTGTGGACATGGCTCCAGCAGAACCTGAGCTTTTATATTCTCCTCAGGGACAGATCTGAAATGAAAGAATTACACATGATAGAAATACATGGGAAACTATCTATTAAAGATGCAATACAATGAAAAGAGCTTTACTAGACAGAATGTACACATATTGCGGACAGGAGCATCATTTAACTGTGCATGTAAATGCATTGAAAAAAACAACAGGACACCACTGGACATGACAATCAAAACATTAAAATCCACTTATGAGGCACACTGTGTGTTGGCCTGAAAGCAGCTTTAGTGTTTACACTCATAAGCTAAAATAAGCCTGATGGCAGACTCCCTCCTTCAGCTGCTATGTTAATGCCATTTATACGGGGGCTTAATGTGAAGAATGTATTTGCAGCACACTGGGAAGAATGGCATGTTTCCAGTTACCTACAGAAGAAGTTGTTTTTTTAAAGATATTGACTAATACATTCATCACGTTGGGTTGAAGATGTGTCAGCGAGGGAAAATGAGAAGGCACGGTGCTCAAGAATGCGAGAGCAGTATCTGAGGTGAGCGTGTGTCTATGCAGAAATGCCAAAAATATCACACCTCTACTTGAAGGCTCGGCCCAATAAACATTGACTGGGTGTGACTTATTTTATGACTCACGTAATGTACGTTTTTGAAAAAGGGTAATGTAAATATCTTTAAGTTTATGGTAAATATATTTATTTCCACAAGGCTGTTAATCAAGGTGAGCAGGAGGAGGTCTTTCTAGTTTGTTAATGTGATTGCCGTTTGGCTGTACAGCAGCCCAATTTACAAGGATACATTGCTCAACACCACATGACATAGGGTAGGACGACAAACACGCCGAGGCAGACATTGCTGAGCAATTACATCACTATTAGGAGGAAGGCCGAGGGAGGGAGGAGATAATCAACACACAAGCTTTCCAACCTGGGCTTCAGTACGGATAGTTTCAGTGAGATGTTTTTCCTGGAAGCAGGTTGTAAACACCGGTTGAGGGAGAAGTAGGAAACAGAGGGTAAGGAGGAGAGAGGGATTAAGTTCAAGTAGGTGAGAAAAGCAGCGTTCGTATCTGCCAGCGGTCAAGTGTTGATCCTCTCTGGGTATTACCGAGTGACATCGGGGGCAATTGTGGGTCGAGCATTCTTCATGATGGCCTGAATCCAGTTGCGACGGATTCCGGAGGTCATGGCTGACAAGGTGCACGCTCCTTCTTTACACTGAAAACAGAACAGACAACATTTAGAGTATTTTAAGCTTTTACTACTACACCGTGTAGAATCATATAGACTATTAACTTACACATTCCTATTTCATGTGCATTACATTCACTGCATAGCTGAGATGTCTAAATTAAATTGTTGCACCTTGTTAATATTCACCCCGCTTTGCAAAGAAGTGACTTCAGCAGTTTTCTGTGAAACCGTCTAAAAATATAACCTATAAGTTATATGCTCAACTTATTTATTTGGCACTAATACATCAAATGATTGGGCCATGCATGAGTTGTTTGTGTCACAAGTAACTTGATAACAGTAGACAATAGATGTAAAACAACTGACAATGAGATGTTGTAAATGGTCATCTGATAACATCTCTTTAGGGAAATTCACAAATATCACTACATCAGAGGCTACAATACTGAGGCAGCAGCAGGATTTTGTCGAAAATAAGTTAGCTTGTGATTAATCATCAACAAATATTAAATTAATCATGTATATATGCAAATTAATCAGGCAATTTATTTTAACCGTACGTACTCCTTTACATTAACGTGGATAGTTATTTGAAAGGCGGCATGGGCTGTTACATTTATACCGTCAGTGATCAGGGGCCTTGTGTACGGAGAGTTGCGTGGTTTTCCTACTAAATATGGACCTACGATCAAATCCACAAAATAGGGTACGCCAGTAAAAAATTATATGTATTAAACTGTTTGCTAGCACAAATCCAAGTACATTACTTTGTTACATCTACTTGAAATCGATCGCCAGACATGTGTGTGGCTTGGCACAACAGACCACGCCCCCTTATGAATAAGCAAATCATATTGAAAGTAGCCATGTGACTGAGAACGACATGTGCTGCCCAATGAGGACTCAGTAGGAGGTGCTTGTTTCTCCCACTACTTAACAGCACACAGGCTAAAAAAATTGGTCAGGCATGAGGAACAAAGAAAATGAAGAAAAAGATTGATGTTCATTGCCAAAACAGATGAGCGCTTGAAAAGATAATCGCTGCAACTGTGTCCAAACCTGTTGACGTCGGGGTTGCGTCAATCAGAAATGTCAAGCAGCTAAAATGCGCCAAACATGGATACAAAGAGTGTTTTGCATTATTTCCATCATGCTTTGCAGGGGATTTAAATGGGTGTAATTTTTAATTGTTTTGTGAATGGACGTTTTTTTATAATATCCACAAAGTTCAGTGAGCAGGTTGTGTTATGTGTGACCGTGTGTTGACTTTTTGTATTAGTTTATTTGCGACATGAGAAGGACAATTTGTTTGGATTTGATGATGTGCTGTGTACACTTCAAATAGCAATTCATGGCCATTACCTTAATTACTTACCTTGTCCACAAGGTAAACTTGCAGTAATTATATTGTCAGGAAATTGGCGGCACTCCACGGGGCCAGATTCCTTATTAAACTTGTGACGTCTAGCGGGCCAAACTGAACATGGCCGTAGTTTGGACAAAACTGCCCTAACAAATTAGCCCCTCTGAAAATTTTTGAAAATTCCAGATGTTTCCTATTTTTTTTTTTTTTTCTCTTCAGAAATTTGATATTTAAACTTTGAATGGAGAAAGGAGGGGTTATAATCTCAGCAGTCACTCTTCATTTTATTTAATGTCATTTTTTCATTTTTAAAATACTTTTGGTTGAATCACTGTGATGTTCTGAATGTCAACAGGCTATTAGTATAAATGCAAAAGGGTTATATTTCACATATTTGCTAAAAACTCACCCATGTTACTTTTAGGTCTATTGCTTAAATGACTCACCTTAGTCTGAGATGGGCCAATACACATTTTGAGTAGTTCAACATTTGTATCAGACTTATAATTAGAAACAAGACAAGCAAAATGTCCTTTCCAACAGATGCAGTCTTCCCGCACTAATTCAGGTGAGTTCTTCAATATTTATACGAGACCCGCTAAAACCACATCTAGGCTCAGTGTGGTGAGAAGGAATTGTAGACAAATACTGGCGTTTATTGTTTAACCCCCAACCCTTGTTCTTCGCCAAAGACACAACGATCCCCTTCGACTACTCTATTTCTGACATCTGCCAAAAAATAGCCATGACGGTACTCAAGCAAATGTAAACAAAAAGCAATGAGCTCATTGCTACCTATTTGTATGGAAAGTTAAAACCAGGAGAAAATAAAACACTGGCATCCAAGGGATAATATTCCCATTTACGCAACTATATATGTTCCAAGGTCTAAAGATGTTTAACAGCCGAGAACAGTCACGCAGACAGATTATACAAAATAAGGTGGTATGTGGGTTCATGGCGACAAGTGAGGCTTCTAACGGCTGAGACACATTTAGCCTATGATGTCACCGAAAGATGACAAGTCATGTGACATCCGCCATGACAAACAAAAAGAATCAGTTCAAAAAGAGAAACATCAAAACCTGATACCTTAAGTTGCACCACATGGTGTCTAAAGCTGTTTATAGTCTGGCAACAGACAGCAGAGCTAAACTGTGTCGACAATGTGTGTTGTCCTTACAAGTGATGAATGACGCAAGACAATTGATGACATAGATCAACACTGACCAGAATTTGGAAGCCATAATTCCTCTGGACGGGAAACTCCTTGACATCGTAACTTGTCGACAGATCAATCTCACCGTCCAGTTGGGAAGCCTAGAGATATCAATGAAGAAAGCATAAAAAAAAGTGTATAATTGACAGAACATTAAATAGAAAATGACTATGTTATGCAACTCATTTAGAGACCCGTTACCTCCTCAGCTATTGAGTCCTTGTAGTACCTCAGACTCTGATCTGTTAGGACAAACCAGTGCTTCTTCCACTACAAGGGACAGACAAAAGACCTAATGTGACTTCAATAGTCATTTATGTGTATAAAACGATGTATTAAAGGGGAAAAACAAGTGATTATCACAAAATGACAGATGATTACCATTCCATCTTCATACAGCTTGGTCATCCATCCCTTTTTGAAGTTCAGCAGATCTGGCTGCAGAGAAGACAACGACATTATTGCGTATTCCAAAGCCATGATACAACATAATAGATTACGTATGGTAATTAAGGAACTCATGTGTGACTGACTTCTCACTAAACTGCTTAGTGTGTGTGTAACATTCAGGTCACCACCTTAGCTAAGTAAGTGTAAGTGCCAAAAGGTGACGGCAGTTGAACAGACCAACTGCTACACAAGCTGCTGCACAGCTCAAGCTCTAAAAACCAATGTAAACAATGCATCCAAACAAGGCCTGTGCACAACTATACCTTGTTTTTGTTTAGCTTCATCAGGTGCGGCGTGACCGTCTGGCAAAGAGTCATTGTGACGGCTAACTGCCTTCTTCACTTCATGTGTTGACAATCTGGTTTCTCTCCTTCTACCCCGGGGAACGCAACGCTCGACTGCAGCCGCCTCTGTGTCGGCTATTTATAATTAGCAGTAGCAGTGGTGGCAGTGGTGTCAGTGCGTGAGAGTGGGTGGGTGGGGTTCCTGGCAGCTGCAGCTCACTCGCAGAGACCAACCACAGTGACTGCAGTGGTCTCCGAGCAGACCTGAGGTTAGTGGCTGTCGTGTAGGAGTCTGACCTCAGGGAAGACACCTTTGCAACACTAAGCAGCTTTGTGGTGACTTCAATCCCACTTATAAAGGGTAAAGGATACTTTTACAAATGTGTTCATACTTTAGAATGGGTAACAGCAACAGCTATAGTAATGTAATGTACAACAGAAATTTTGGTAGCAATTATAGCATAGCGGAGCATTCTGATTTAAACAACATACTATTTGTTTTTCTTCAACTGGGCTCTATGACTTGACTATTTAAGTTTGGCATCTCTGACATTAAATCTATGATGCCAGTTTTCAAATATGTTGTCCCACATCTCGCCCTTCACCATTGACACCCTTCTTAGGATTAACAAAACATTCCAACAAGGCAATTCGAATGTCTTGACAACAAGAAATGTGAATTGATTGTTCTATTTTTATTCCAATGTCATTGGTCATTGTCTGCTCCAGATTATGTCAAAAGTCAACCTTTTTTTCATGATGAAAAAAATAAGGCTTTATTCACATGCAGCAATGGATGTACTGTGAACGTTTATTTCAGTGGTATTTACTTGAATTCCAACCATGTATACTTGAGAAATACTGTATAGCTGGAACTCACAGTCATTGAAGACTCTGTGACTCTGCGATCAAGCGACTTGGCCCTCCTTATGTTTGCAAAAGTCGAGCTGGACACATCCGGGACTGAGTGGTCTTTTCCTGCGTCCAATGACATGTCCTACAACGACAACAAAGTCGTAGAATTATCCCTCTGGGAGGGCATTGCATTTCAATTTTAGTAAATAAACCACAACACACATGTTTGTCGCCTAGATAGCGTCTCTCACTGCGGCCTTGTCGCTGCGCATTGTTGACACTTGATGACAGCTCGCTGGAGCTGCCCGTGTCCATGCGCTCTACATTTGGACTCTCTTCAAATCGGTCAATGACTTGAGAACGCCTTTGTGAGAGAAAGCATCGTGCCTCTGATCAGTACACAACACAACTTCAAACATAAAAAACATTGCCATTTGCAGTGAAAAGTAAAATATTCCTGCATACACAAAATAGTTGTTTGATCAGGTTATTGTGGTGGCAATATCAGTCAAAAATACAATTAAAAAGTTAGTTTGAGCAAAAAACTGTCATGATGGACGAAGAGTCTGATATTGTGTGCAAAAAAATGTGCCGTTATCGAACTGCATTCATACACAACAATGACATGACTCTGGAAAATCGTTTTAGATTCAAAGTGCCTTTCATAGAAAAAAATGTGCAATTTAATGTTGCCTCCCTCAAAGAGATGCACCGAGAGATGGTGTCTAAGGATATGATTGCAGTTAGATGTGTTTTTTTTTAAATAAAAACAAAGAATAAAAATGACTAGGATCTGCAGAAGTAGTAGCAATGGCAACTTACAGCAGCATTATCATAAAGCACTGAAATAAGTTAATGTGTGGATGTCAGAAAAGAGGGAAACCATCAAGAGTGTGTCTAGAGTAAACCAAGCATTTAGGTTAGTATAGTGTTTGCGTGTGCTCCCAGGCAGAGAAGAGAAGAAATGATAGAAAGCAGAAACCGGTGGTGACCAGTAGGGAACAGCATTGGGACAGAGGTGGAAGGGTTGGTTGAGCATGAGCTCTGTTCAGAAGCCCCTGGAAGAGATGAAAACAACAAAACCAATCTAGCAAAGGCAGCAAGAGGCCCACAGAAAAGAAAGTAACGTGTGCACTTATCACCCCAAATCATTAAATACAACAACAGGGCAATGCTAAGATATTCAGAAATGCCTCACCTTTATATGTCAAATGAATTGATAGTTTATGTCTTACTAATGATTTGTTGCCATCTTTGTCGCATATTTGTTTTAATTTAAAATGGTAATGCCGTGTAAGAGTGCATCTGTGTGTTCTCACCTTCGCTCTTCCCCAAACAGCCGAGCCACCTCTTCTCTTCCGGGACTCCGTGTGCGTGATCTAAGCTCTTGTCGTTTTTTCTCTGAATGAAAGGCTTCGCGGTGGGTCAGCCTGCGAGCCCGCGGCACGTCTGACAGCGTCGCATACTCTCTGCCTGAACGACCCACTCTACCCCCTGCACTATTCACACTAGCAATGCTCCCTCCACCAACACTACTGCGGCGGCCCTCCCAGGTGGGGGTAGCGCTGCTATGTTCAGAGTCCAGTGAGCTCTGGGAGGAGCTGATAGTGGAGTAGCTGGGGGACAATATGTCACCTGGAGAGGGTAGAGGGTCTTGGGAGTGGGGATAGGGGCACATTGGGGGTTCGGGCTCAGAGTTGTACCTGGGACTGGGAGCTCCTAAAGAACATGTTGATGAAGACAGGGGCAGATAGTGGGGTGGCTGCAGTGGTTGTGAATGCTGTGCAGGTTGTGGAGAGGGCTCAGACTTGGTCTTCTCTAGGGAAAAATAACCACTCTCAACGCGTACTTTGCGTCCAGTGCTCATTGTGCCAACATCTGTAACAAATAATCAATCAGTAACACAGTGTGTATTGTACACAGATGTTAAATGTGTCGGGTATCAGTCCTAACCATCTTGAGTAGTGATAGTGGAGTCCGGTTGGCTATGGCCCAGCTGGCTGAGGCAGGAAGCGCTGCGGCTACACGAGATGGTGGCTCGATTCCAGCGGTTCTCCTCCTGCCATAAAGTGGCACGGCTCATTGGGACACGCTCGGCACTGGCAATGCTGCTGGGCAGGCACGGGATGCTGCCTCCACTGCTGCTGGTGACCGTCACCTTGGCGGGACCCGGCTCCTGGATAGGGGTTTGGGATGGAAGGAGTGGAAGGGAGGAGGAGAGGACAAAATGGGAGGCAAGGTCACAACAACACTAGAAAAAAGAAAAAAATGGACAAAGGTAAATCAATACATAAGACATAGGCAACACAAATTGTACTAAATGGCTACCATGTACAAAACCCAAAACCAGTGAAGTTGGCACGTTGTGTAATTTGTAAATAAAAACAGAATACAATGATGTGCAAATCCTTTTCAACTTATATTAAATTGGATAGACTGCAAAGACAAGATATTTAATGTTTAAACTGACAAAACTATTTTTTTTGTGTGCAAATAATCATTAACTTAGAATTTAATGGCAGCAACACATTGCAAAAAAAGTTGGCACAGGGGCATTTTTACCACTGTGTTACTTGGCCTTTCCTTTGAACAACACTCAGTAAACGTTTGGGAACTGAGACGACCAATTTTTCAAACTTTTCAGGTGGAATTCTTTCCCATTCTTGCTTGATGTGCAGCTTAAATTGTTCAACAGTCCGGGGTCTCAGTTGTAGTATTTTAGGCTTCATATTGCGCCACACATTTTCAATGGGAGACAGGTCTGGACTACAGGCAGGCCAGTCCAGTACCCGCACTCTTTTACTATGAAGCCATGCTGTTGTAACAAGTGGCTTGATATTGCCTTACTGAAATAAGCAGCGAAGTCCGTGATAATGTTGCTTGGATGGCAACATACTCCAAAACCTGTATGTACCTTTCAGCATTAATGGCGCCTACACAGATGTGTAAGTTACCCATGCCTTGGGCACTAATACACCCCCATACCATCACAGATGCTAGCTTTTGAACTTTGCGCTTACAACAATCCGGATGGTTCTTTTCCTCTTTGTTCCGGAGGACACAACATCCACAGTTGCCAAAAACAATTTGAAATGTGGACTCGTCAGACCACAGAACACTTTTCCACTTTGCATCAGTCCATCTTAGATGAGCTCGGGCCCAGCGAAGCCGGCTTCGTTTCTGGGTGTTGTTGATAAATGGCTTTCACTTTGCATAGTAGAGTTTTAACTTGCGCTTCCAGATGTAGCGACCAACTGTAGTTACTGACAGTGGTTTTCTGAAGTGTTCCTGAGCCCATGTAGTGATATCCTTTACACAATGAGGTCGCTTTTTGATGCAGTACCACCTGAGAGATCGAAGGTCCGTAATATCATCGCTTACGTGCAGTGATTTCTCCAGATTCTCTGAACCTTTTGATGATTTTACGGACCGTAGATGGTGAAATCCCTAAATTCTTTGTAATAGCTTGTTGAAATGTTCTTAAACTGACATTTTGCTCACACATTTGTTCACAAAATGGTGACCCTCACCCCATCCTTGTTTGTGAATAACTGAGCATTTCATAGAAGCTGCTTTTATACCCAATCACGACACACTCCTGTTCCCAATTAGCCTGTTCACCTGTGGGATGTTCCAAATACGTGTTTGATGAGCATTCCTCAACTTTCTCATTCTTTTTTGCCACTTGTGCCAGCTTTTTTTAAAACATGTTGCAGGCATCAAATTCCAAATGAGCTAATATTTGCAAAAAGTTAAGTTTCCATTTCGAACGTTAAGTATCTTGTCTTTGCAGTCTATTCAATTGAATATAGGTTGAAAAGGATTTGCAAATCATTGTATTCTATTTTTATTTACGATTTACACAACGTGCCAACTTCACTGGTTTTGGGTTTTGTAGTCCCAAAATATAGAAATATATAGACACTGTGTAAACATATTAGGAAATTGTAGTCAATATTCCTGTACATATCTGTACCTGAATGATACTGTGCATGGACAAAGAGCATTGAGACACCAGGAAGAAAATATGAAGCCGAGACTCCACAAAAACTCTAAGCATTCTTTTATAAACAATGAATTACCCAAATTGTTCCCACAAAGTTGGAAGCATGAGAAGTGCATTAAAATTTAGGGGACTTAAGTCCAAGCTCTGATAAATTATTTGATTAAATAGTGTGACCAAAGACCTTTGTCAAGCTAACAGATTGAAATCACCATTAAATTTAATTGTTGACATTGCAAGTAAATGAAGCTCCTTGTATTTAAGAGAAATCAATCAAAATGCCCCAACAACATTTCAGACCCATTACTATATTTACAATCACCACCAACATGCAGTTGTTAGAATTTGTTTTTACAGGTTTTTACAAAAAGCCTTTAATTTTTTGCAACGATGATTAATTTTGAAACTGTATAAAATCTGTCAGGCATTTTAGGAGGTGAGGCAGGATGGTCAATCTAAACTCACTGGGTGTCCATTCATGTCCTTAATGGAAAAACACTGTATTGTAGTTACTCCACCCTGCCAATCACATAAAGCTTTTGTTGTTACTATTAGATATGCTGTGCACTACTTAAAGTGGTTTTGCTTCAACAATATTCTGAGAATGCACATAAATGTCAGTTTCATATTATATAGAATTGGTTTCATGTTTAGTGGCACAACCCAGAAAGCAAACAGTTTGCTGCACCTACAGTATTTATTTAAATTGCATTGAACTCAAACACTGCTAGTACACTATGTAAGTGTATTTTTTCTGGCAGTTGTACTCTGTAAAATATAAATACATTTATTTTTGACAAATATTTTGAAGGTTTCTGTTGAAATATGCAGTCAAATGAGAGAGACGAGGTCGACACAATGTCAGCGCTGTCCTTCTGCAAATTAGTGTTGCACAATATCATACCAATTTAGGGCGCCATCATTAGCAGGACCAGACAATGGCCCTTTGAGGGAAATTTGTCAGCATTCAATACAGAATATGGAAGGGTGGTATTACACTGCGGGTGGGCTAAAAAGCCTATGTAGTATATGTCATGTTTACGGTTCTATGGAAGTTACGGACACATCCTTTTTCTTTGCCCTTGGATATGCATATACACATTGCAGTCAGCTTTCAAGCTGTTATGCAGGTTCCAAATGCAAAATGACAATGGAACAACAACAACTGAAGCAAGAACTTCACTGAGTAATAAGGGGAAGTTGATGCATTACCTGCTGAGTGGGTGGATCTACCTTGCGCTTTTTCTTCTGATTCTGCTTGTTTGTTCTGGGGAACACGGTCAGAGCTTCCTGCCAACTGTAAAGAGTGAGAGTTCTGGTTTAACTTATGCACCAATACGCCGCGTTATTTAGCCAAAATAACATTTGGAAACACTTAAAAGTACCAACAACAAAAAACAACAGCATAGGAAAGCATAGTCCAAAGGAGCCAGCAGGGGGCAGAACAGTTTTATTAGCCAAGGAAATCACACATTGGTGTCATCTTTTCAACTTGAGCGAAACAAACAAAAAAAAAAACTATCCATCCATCCATTTTCTACCACTTGTCCCTCTCGAATCGTGGGGGTGCTGGAGCCTATCCCAGCTGCACTCGGGCGGAAGGCAGGGTACACCCTGGACAACTCGCCACCTCATAACAGGGCCTACAATCAAACTCACATTCTCATATTCGGGACAATTTAGTGTTGAGCTTTTTTTATTCTTTTAAATATGTTTCCATTTTGTTAGGTTAACGTTAAATAAATCTCAAACAAGTTGACTACAAATCTACATACCCGTTGAGGATTTCTTTACACTCAGCACGAATGAAGTGCTCTTTATCAGGGGTCAGAATACACAAGGAGTTCTTCTGACCCGTCCTAGACTCTCCATCGATGACATCAGAGCACTGGTTCATATTTATGGTGCCCTGGGGAAGAGTACTCGGCTGGAAGACACAACAGAAGGACATGTAGGAAGTGCAAAGAACAGACGTGCTCACATATCCCGCTCCACATGATGATCTCACATAAGCCTTCCAAGCAGCAATGTGCCTGTGAGATAGTGTTTCTTGCCATTTTCATTATGGGATTTACAAAGTAGATATGCAAAGATTATTTTTTTTAAAGAAATCAAAGTGACAAAATCAACTTTTGAACTCTAATTGATTCGCTTGGAGGGTGGAGCAAAAATAGGCTTGTTGATGTTATCTTGAACTAATTTGTTTAAATAGTTTTATAAGAAACATGAATAATATGGTTTAGAACAAGCTTTCTTTGAACAGTTTTTGGGTCCTTGACTGCACTACACATACGGTAAAAATTACAGCTTTCAACCACTGTGGTGTCTTGGTATAGTACCAGCCACAAATGATAAATTACAGCCCTGTGTGCATCGGAGTATAGGAGAGAGACAAGATTAAAAGGCATCAGACTCAACTTTGCCAGTGACCCAATAAATCAGATTCAGGAAACCCATTTGAGCAGCATTATCATGGTATGACAGTACCAGAGCAATTCAAGCCCGTGATGTGGATGTAGGAGTCAATACTTGATAGTAATCCCACCCTAAGGGCGATTTGACTAACTGTGTTGACTGCAGCCCTGTGTAATGACACTTTAGATTCTGAAGTCTTTCACATTATACGCTGACTGACAGGGGCTGAAAATGCACATCATACATTGTTTAGCTTAGGACATTGAAGCAGCATGATGCCGCATCCGTGGACGCGACACAGTGGGAGCGACTCACTAAGTCAATGGGTCGACTTCTTGTGCACGTGCAATAAAAATCAATGAAGGGCTCTCGACCAGGTGAGGGGCTAACTCAACAGTTGTGCTTGACAGATAAACTGACAAACAGACCCTGGGACAGCTGGGCGAGGGCCTGGAAGGCCTGCTTCAGATTGCCAAGGAGAGACTGGCGTCAGCTTGATCTGAAAGCCTTGTCACACTCAGACTTGGGGAGAGGGGAGAAGTTTGGAGACTAAGAAGAAAAAGTGGCAGGGCGGATTAGGAATCTCAATCTAGTGGTCGATGGGAGCAGCAGTACTGCTCTGCCCATCTGTCTATATAAACAAATCTAGAGTACCGTGTGGCCTTAGTCAAAATAGAGTTTAGGCAGTTTATGACCTGAGATTTTAACTCAAGGAAACCAAAGGCTTATTGTTGAGACAAAAACATTCTAATATTAAGACTGCTGTGTTTATAAGAAGAATGTGTGGTTGTACAGTTCACATTTTTGAGAAGGTTTTGGAGAGCAGCATGAGGCTGCTCTCCAGGCTTTACATCAGCTGCCCTCTAACACACACCCCCTATTTTGGGCAGCCAGGACAACATTTGCCCCCCAGACCCAGGCCCCAATGAACCCACACCTCTCTGTCACCTATCCTAAACCCTGTCCCCTCTCTCTGTGCCATGTCTCACCACAATGAGCCCTTTTGTGCATCAGCACCAGTTCACACAATGTGGGATTGTCGGCTGCCACAGTCCACAGAACCACTCCTCCCCTTAACGCTCACACAAGGAAGTAATGGACATACAGTTTGTGATCAGCGCATGGAAATTAGGAAGATTTTTGTCCCTGAAGTTACTCAGACAATTGTGGAAAATATTGACTGCAGAGTCAGTATAACTATGATTGAGCACATGAGCAAGCTGGATAATTATCTACTAAATTAGACAGCTGTCATTTTTTCTTATTTTTGGGCTGTAAAACACATTTTCTTTCTGTGTATCATAATTCTTCTTTGACAGGTCAGACCTGAAAAACATGTAGAATACCAGAAATACGTGAGTCACAGACATCTCATCATTTTCACTACATTCTCTTCAACATGACAGACTGCTAAAAATATTGCTCAGTCATCAAGTTATGCTGTTAAACACCTGTAAGGTAATTGCAAACATCAGTGTCTGTTGTCAGTTGGCTTTACTCTGTATTACTCTTGTGCAAGGCATGTATCAGGCTACCTCCAACAGGTTCTAAGGTCACTACCACAGCACCCACAGTCACTAGCCTTTGTTGTACACAGACAGCCAACATGAAGTAACCATGATGAGCTGGCACTGAATCATCCTGACTCACGAATATGGGGTCCAACATCCTGCTCATTACCGATAACAGCAAACATGCAATAAAACATTCCTTAGCAACCAGGCACAATAAAGGTAAACACATTTTTGGATGCAAGTGAACCCGCAAGACGCTGCAGGGGTAATAATCCCTAGGTGCCAGACGGATAGAGTCACCTCAAGTTTCGTAAAGAAATCATCTGCCCATTACAGTAATACACCTAAACAAATGTATAACACAACTAAGACAGGTCATCATTATGGTCACAACAATATCATAGTCCTTTAAATTTACCCCCAACATTAACATCTCTGAGATGGAACACTTAAATGTAATTGTAATGATCTCAGCTGTAATATGCATGTCAACCACTTGCAGGTGAACAAACATCCCTGACTTAGAGAGATGTGGGATATCTTCGTTGGAGAACAACATGGTCCCTCCTGACAAATACACCTCACTCCACTGGCATGCATTTGCAGGCAGTGGTTAAAAAGCTGCAGTACTGGATTATAAAACCGACAGATAAAACCTCATTGCACACATTTCAAAGCAGGTACTCAATTTCAAAGAATGTGGAGGGCAACAGTGCTGTTCCACATCATGGCAAATAGCGAGAGGACGTGGGTGGTTTAACGCTGACTGTTAGGAGGCCAGCATATTGATGCAGAGGAGGAGGTAGAGGATGGAAGTGTTGGAGGATGAAGAGTGCAGCATCATTATGTCCAAAACGGCTAATGTAATTGTAAAAATAGCGACGTAAACCTAGCCCAGTAAAATAGATATACAGCTGGTGGTGCGTCGACCAAGCATGCACACTGCATTACGAGAGCAAGCTTTATGAAATGTCTCTGAATTGTGAAAGAGACTGTGAGAAGTCATTGAAGATGTTGAGAGATTGGCTGTGAAGTCGACATGAACAGGTGTTACACTGAGCTTCTGTCATTTGGTCTGTTCACACTCACAATGTCTCAGCTGAATTAGTTTGGGGGTGTGTTCTTTCCCAGACTGACCACAATTCTCCTTAGCTATCCAACTCCTTTTAATATGACAATGTTTTCTTTATACAGCCTTGCTTCTCAGGCCTCTCCAGATTACATGTGCAAAGTTTGCATCTAAAAAGAAATGGCACCGTAGAGCAGCAAAGTAAGAGTTTTGATTGGGAAACCTATTCAGTTATGTTCATACTACAACAAACTGGCAGGCAAGCGTGAGCTTATCTTTAAACCGTCCTGCCACTCATCTCTGTGCTACTCTGTGCATACAGATGTGTATAAAGACATATACCCTTCAGTATTGGGCTGAACCAAAAAAGGAGTCTACACTATCCGTCCATCCATCCATTGTCTACCGCTTGTCCCTCTTGGGGTCGCGGGGAGTCTACACTAATTGTTCCTATACAACACATTGTCATTCTCACAATTCATAATCAGGACTCATCTTTTTAATCTCTTCTGGCCTTTCAAGTTTTCTGGGTGTAATCACGAGAAAACGCAAACATGACATAAGTGGACCAGTTTTCTTTTCCGATGCAGTTCATTATATTATATATCCTCTGAAAAGTGGTGTGACTCATTTGTCGAGCAGTAAATATTCAAACTGCAGCCCAGAAGACAAGTCCAGAACCACCAATCCTTCTCCAATGAAACTAACACTACCACCCACATCATCCCACACTGGCTGCAAATAGGCATGATGAGTAACCTATTTTATGTTATGGCTGTTGTTGCCACAGAGACCCATTTAAAAAAAAAAGAGGCTGGTTGCAGTCTTTACGCAAATGCCTATAGGAAGCTTACTTTTCAAATGGATTTTAAACATTATATCCCGCCCTTTTACAGCGTTTAGTACATAATGATGTCAACTTGGCCAGTATGTAACACGCGCATTATCTTTGTGTGTTGTTCGCTAATGATAGCAATTTGGCTAACTAATGTTAGCCAACATTGAATGTGTATCCTATCGTAACAACAACGACTGCAAATTGTTAGTTGCTTTTCTGGGACTGCTTGAGTGTGTACGCGCACGCTTCCTGCATGTGAGTGTGGACGACACAGTGGTGAATGACAAGCCTGAACACCAGACAAATGTATTGCGCCGACAAGACATTTTTATTCCGTGTAATTAGTAACTATAAAAAGTATACACATTTTAAAAAATATGTTCTGTTACACCACTAATGGTAATAAGCTAGTCAGTTGTGTTCTTGTTAGCTAGCGATAAATGGTGCTTATGACTAACCGTATTACCAAGACTATTTGTGATTGTTCATTCTATTCGTCTTATCAAAATGTTGCTCTATTAATTATCTAACTATTTTTAACAGTTTTAAACAAGTGTTAGAATCCCCACAATGAAAGATGGCTACCAAAACTTGGTTCCACAATGGTGCCGATGTAAACGATAGTAACTACCAAAACAGAGTAGTTTTCAGTGCTAAGTTAATGCGGATGATGTCACCTGCAACAAGTGTTTGAAGGTGATATTGCGCAAGTAACATCTGGTATGTAATCCCAAGAGAGGCACACAGAGTCTGATGCTCTTTTAAGACGTTATTGCTGATGTAAATACACCAACAGCAGTCCTCAGTTTCAACACAGTACATTTTGCCTTAGCACTAGCCACAATATAACATTTTAATATGCATTAATCAATGTCACGGCGAGCAAGGTGCATTCACAAACCCTAGAAATTCAAATGTTAACATTACAACACAAGCAATTCCTATTTTGAACATTCTCAGGGTATTATATTGCTGTTGGTTTTGTTAAGGATTTTATTTCATATTGTTAAATGTATTACTTAGTTATCATTTTATATATAGGAGTGAAGTAGTTAAATGTTTACTCAATACAATCTGTATGTCACAAAATTCCATGAAAATTAAAAGTCATTTTTTTCAAACAAAATCTGTTCAGGCACCGGCATGGTTTCAAAAGCACCAATTTGACACTGGTCAAAGAATACTCATCCTCACCCATAATAGTGTATTGGAGTGTGTGGGTAAAAGCCTAACCATAAGAAACCAAATCCTCTAAGCGAACTATTCGGGGTAGCCCCTCTGTCATCTTCTCTTAGTAATTCCAAAAAGAATCTTGTTGCATTCACCACTTTATTGGCTAGAAGACTCATTGTGTTGAACTGGAAGGCAACAGCGCCTACTTGCCATATCCGCTGGATTAAAGATGTTCTTTACTTTCTCAAACTGGAGAAGATTAGGCTGACATTGACTGGCTGTTCTGTGAAGTTTCAGAAAGTATGGGGTGGTTTCCTAAAATATGTAAAAGAGACTGATCTCAAATTTAACCCTGATTAAGAAGTAATTGAAATGTAGATGATTGAGAAGCCCTTTGTGTATTGCTGCACCATGTTGGGGACATTCAGGAGTGCAGTTGCCTGTGGGTTCATTTCAATATCTGCCTATACTTAATTGATGCATTTTTTTTGTGGGTTACTTGTTTGGTTGTAAATGTAAAAAAGTTTAAAAGTGCTGCAAGACACTTCACCCTTGCTCCTGATGGGTGCTGGTAGCGCCTTGCATGGCAGCTCCCTCCATCAGTGTGTGAATGTGTGTGTGAATGGGTAAATGTGGAGGTAGTGTCAAAGCGCTTTGAGTACCTTGAAGGTAGAAAAGCGCTATACAAGTACAACCCATTCATTCATTCATTCATTCATTTTAGTAAGCCCTACTGGGAACAACATTTTTGGTCAGTCCAGTGTCCCTACTTGTCTCTGACAGCAAGGGGCTTCACTTTTTTCCACACATGCTATTGATCTGCAGTTTTCCAACGCAATATATATTCACCAAATGCAACCACAACATTAAAAACCGTGTGACAGAAAGACAAGTATTAGCAACACTTGCATAGCTACGTGAGCTACAATTTCAACATTACAGTCACATTTTAAAAGCAATATCGAAACAGACTGATTCGCATTACCCCATCTCTAACCTGCTCGCGAACAGGCAAAGAGGACGTTTATAATTTTCTTCATGACGTCTCAGACCAATTGCGCAAAAGTAAAGCAAACAAGTGTGGGAGATAATAGATTTTTCTCGTGATCGGCGCTCATGAGCACACATATTACGGTTAGAATATCATTAGTTGCTAATTTAATTGTGTGTGTCAATGCGCTCCCTGTGTGTACGTGTAGACAAGACAGAAATGAGTGACAAGCCTGAACGCCAGACTATTTCCTCATATTGACAATTTTTATTCAATAAAATTAGTAAATTGTAAAAAAACAAAAAAATAAAAATAAAACGCAGCCCCTTTAAATATTATGTTGGTCTTTGCTACGTTAATTATTTTAAACAACACTGGGCTCAAATTCTAAGGCTACACTTAATTCTCCGCACCCAAAACATTTTGATTGCAAAACGCTGGGATGAACAGGTGGTTGGCTAGGAAGGTCACTGAGCTTAGGTGAAAGGTTGAAGGTCATCCAATACACATTCCACAACTTCAAACGATATATTGTAGTGCAGCTGCTCCCCCTACAGTCTGTTATGAGACAGCAGTATCGGGCTTTCAATTGAGACGCCTGGGAAATGCCATAACCAATAAAACCTGTCCCAAAAGCCATATAAACACGGCAAATTACAGTTTAGTAATCATGACAATCACACCCATTACACCTATCATTTCATAGTGCATGTTCTCAATAGATGCATTTCACTTTCCTAATCGGTACCTGTTGGTGTCCCTCCAGCAGCCCCACCATCACACGCAGACACCAACCCGTATAGCCCACTGTTTTATTAGGGCCTTTCAGAGAGCTGCTCACCCCTCACCCCAACACTTTAAATACAACCTTTTGTCAGTGTCCTGGTCTAGTTTTTAGAATAAACTAAGCGGAGGCTTTGTAGGGAGAGAAGTTGCACAACACCACTGGTTGCTTTCTCCAGCACAAATTATTTATTGGACACAGCAAAATAGGCTGAAAGACGGATGTGCAAGAGGCTGGCAGAGAGAGAGAGAGAGAGAGAGAGAGAGAGAGAGAGAGAGAGAGAGAGAGAGAGAGGGAAGACAACGATGGGAAAGTGAACTAGGGGGAGGAATAGGATAAGCAAAAGGTGACGTCCATGTCAGCTAAAGTCGTGGACGCTGGCTTTAGCCATAGTCTTATGGAGCTAGCATGTCACTGCATGATGAATGGCAAGAGGGGAAGCATAATAAAATTAAAAGAAGCACAAACACTCTGGGAGAACTCAAAAGTAAGAGCATCAATCCATGTTTGTATCAGCTGCTTTTTTAATTATGTCAACGCAACTAAAAACTATTTCTCATTTCTGTGAATTAGTATTATTGTAAATGGTAAATAGGTTATACTTTAATAGTGCTTTTCTACCTTCAAGGTACTTAAGCACTTTCGTCACTATTTCCACATTCACCCTTTCACACACACATTCACACACTGATGGCGGGAGCTGCCATGCAAGGCCCTAACCACGACCCATCAGGAGCCCTCATGTTGCCGGTACGGCCGCTTTACCAACCGAGTCATGCCGCCGTGGCGTGTGAATTGTACCTATGCATCGTCTTTATCATGTAGAGCTTAGCTACACAAAGATGATTATATGGGACTTTTTTGATGTGGGCCTTTCATTACTAACCTTGGTTGAAAGGCAGTTATAGCAGAGTTACAGTCATGCCTGATAATTACAAACCCTATGGTCGACTGTTCCCATGGTTTGGTGGCCTTGTGCAATACGAACAGTGACCCTACTGTAATCCATGTATGTTTACATTCCAGCAGATCGGTTACTATTGGATTCATGAGGAAGGAAGGACAAGGGCTAAAGAAGACTCACACACCCTCCCCTCAATACAGCTAACAGATGCTTCACCCACAGAACCCACACAATAAGTTTTACTTTAAGTGTCCCTAATTTAGTGAGTCTCGGTGGTCGGTCTACACTACCGGTAATTCCCTGCACAGAATGCCATGAGCCAACTATACCCAATTGTTCATCTTTCCAAAACATTCTCATCAATCGCAACATAAGACAAAAGCCCATCAAAAGAGCCCTCAATCTTACACACCACAGGGGTACAGAGGGAAGAGGGTCTATGCAATGTTTAAGCATACCACGGGGCTTACAACTCTGAATGTAAACACTAGTTAGGGTTGCATAGGCTTGTGTCTGCAAGATTTTTGGCAGAGAGAGCAAAATGGCGTGTCTCAAATTAACAAAGAATGCACAAAATGGGAAAAGGAAGTTTCTAAAAACTTTGTTCTTGGACAGTGCTAGAGGGCAGAAGACCAGTATTTGAATTCAAGTAAACACAGGAAAATAATTGAGCGAACATGAAATGCAAATGTCTTTAAGAGCTAAAAACGCCATGAGAGAGACTCAGTCTACACCAACTACTGTATATATTTTCAAGGGCAGATGTGATCAATTGATATTCATGTATGCGTCAACTAGACTAAAACATGGTCATTGGTAGCTTAGCAGTGCATAAGAAATGTAGTGTGGCATGGACAAGCAGCTATTAGAGTGTGGGTGTCAATTATTTTTACTGAATGGCGCAGCGGGAGAGAGTTCTTAACACCCACCTGACAGTCCTCAGCACTACATAACCCGTTTATGTACCTATTATTAATGGATCTTAAAAGGGGTTGAATGGTTTAATTAGCAAAAGATGTTGACTAAAGATGCTAACTTATTTAGTACTTTAGCCTGCCTGAACTTGAAAAGGTTGAGAAGATTGTAGAGGATGCTTATCAACTTGACTCTAGTAGGTTTTCTTGTGTCTATTTTGCACATTTAATTTACTGGAGCTTGTCAGGTTAGGTTGACAACCTTAAATCAAATAGAAGTAACATGTAATTACCACCTAATCTAAACAATGTCGAATCCTATTGTATCATCCTGAAAACAAGCATCCTTTGCAGTGGATATTTGTTTGGTATATTTATTTAGTAGGAGGTGGAAATTTCGGCACAAAAAAACCTTGTTATGCAAAACACAAATGTCCACTGCAGAAAACACTTTTTTAGACAATACATGAACATTCTGTCAGTAAGTATAGTATTTCTTCCAGTGGTGTGTTACTGATTAGTGGTGGCGAGCAGTGGTTAACACCATACTCAAAAATCTATGATATGACAATGAGCTAATAGATAGATAGAATAGATAGTGGTCCCTTCCCACATCAACAATTGCGGCTTCACCACATCAATTCATTTTTAAAGCATATTACACATATTTCTGGCAATAATTAAGTGTAAAATTATGTCCTATTTATGCTTTATATGTAATACAGATCATTATCTGTCTTATTTTTTATTATTATTATGGTTGTGGCGATTGTTAAAGCGGGACTTCAGTTTACAGGTTAAGGGTGACAATAACACCGCAGCACATCGGCATCATCTTCATTGCGACAATCAAGTTGAACAACATTTGGCATCACAACTTCTTGATGCACTTCATCTTCGACTCCTGCCTCACCAATAACACATCTCCACCTTGGAGAGCAAAAGCGGGACGCAGCAGGACTCGATGGGATGCAGCGTACCACTTAATGCTAAAGAGACAGCTATCAGCAGCTGCCCAGGCAATGTTGAGTAGAGATGAACTGTTGATTCAAAGATGCACTTCATCTTCGACATCGGTAACAGTTCCACACAACATTTGTGAGCCATGTGAGCGATGTGGAATGGCAACGCAGGACATGCAATGCTAACACAGCTAATAGCCTTGGGGATCTTAGCTGCAACTGTCAAGTTGATCCCACTTTTGGCAGAACAACACACAGCCATGGTTTCAGCTCATCCATGCCTAGTTCTAACTTGACAAAGTATTTCCCCGTTGTGGCCGTGTTGTAGTGGCCCGTGCGACGACCATAGCAATGACGCTTTGAGAATCCTCCAGGTTACAACTGAAAAGGTGAGTATATGGGTGTTCTATCATGTTTAGAGGGCTCTAATACTGTTAAAAAAAACTTGAGAAAGTTGTAAAAACATAATTATAATTGAATTATAAAAAATATTTATTTAATGATATAATCCTACCTCACATAAAATCTTTTTTTTTTTTCTTCTTTTTTTTTGTCCTGTCCAGCTTCTCAGGCAAATCATATAGTTGATGTAGATGCCCATATCGGCTGTTCAGATTTACTTTACAAGAGAGAAGTGTAGGATACTTCTCTTGTTGCCTTATTTGTATTTGACTTTATTAAATGTATTTATATTATCATTTGGTGCAGCCGGGCCGGAGCAGGAGGGGATAGAAAGAGAAAAAAAGGAAGACAGAGGGGGAAATTGTGGGGACAAGAGGGGGATTAAACAGAGACAATAACAACAACAACAATAGAGCAACATCAGCACATACGATATGTACAAATATGATGGTAAAAGTGATGGCAAAGAAGCAGTTAGTGAAATAAATAATACAGAAATGACAATGAGCATTTTTACACTACAATTGGAGCAATACAAATACCAATAGAAATAGCACTATTGATACTGAACAATACCAATAATTTGCCTCTATTATCAACAATATACAGTTGTTCAAATGCAACAATACATATACGTAATGATAATTAGAGATAAAAAATGAATACCGAAAAATGGAGGGGAAGAAAGAGATGCAACCTATATTAACCTTGTAGATTGTTATAGTAACAATAGGTTAAGCTTTGTCAGTGTGCCATGTGCTACCCAGTTTCCCCTCGGGCAACAACGTTAATACATGTTTGATGAAAGCTGATTATGTGCATGAGTGTATGTATGTATATGTACTTGTATATGTACAGAATGTGTATATGTATGTTTGTTCAGTGAATGTATATGTCCAGTATGTGTATATGTATGTTTGTACAGTGAATGTATATGTACAGTATGTGTATATGTATGTTTGTATCGTGAATGTGCGTGTGGATGTACAAACTGAGTATTTAGGTATGTACTGTATTTGTGTATGTATGTGGGAGCGTAGGTACCTATGTATGTATGTATGTATGTATGTATGAATAACGGTGTGTGTATATGAGTATATGTGCATTTGTATGTACAATATATTTGACTCCCAGTGTGTGTGGGAGCCAGAGTACGGCCCCAGTTACCCAGAGAGCCCAACCCACAAACAGCAGGTGTGGCGCCCAGGGAACCAGGGACCACCGGCCCCACACATCCAAGCCGGCCAGCGACAGGAACCCCAGAGCCAGGCCCACCGTGCCGCCCAGAAGAGCCAGCAGCAGACCACAGACAGACGCGCCCGGCAGAGGACAGGGCACGAGAGAAGCACCGGACAGCCAGACCTCAAGCCAGCGAGAGACCACACCCCACACGGGCAGAAAGGCGGGACATAAAATAATTTACCACGGTCAGGTCTGAAACCAGATAGCCGCGATGAACAAGGGACAGCTGTAAATTGATTAATTTGCTCAAATAATCTAATTATTGAGAGATGTTTCTGTTTGTCAAAGAAGCATATGCACCCTACTGGATTTTTGGTATGTCTGTACTTGTATTGCATCAATAAAGTAAACAAAGTCTTGTTAATAGAAAGCAGCACTAAAACTTGACTTCCAGTCATTTAAAGACAGATTTCTGAACCTTACAACATCTGTTCCTGACATGGCCTGTGCAGTCTAGCGCCCTTGAACACAGGTGCATGCACACATGAAAAACACCTGCAGGTCAGCACAAAAGATTACTCCCTCACACCTGAGTATCAGAGCCAGAGTAAATCGCCTTTTATTAATCAATGTGAATATTAGAACTGAAATGCACTTACATGTGTTTAGATAAACTAGTTTACTCTCAGATTGGTGAACATGATACAAAACATTCACCCCCTACTTCGTTGCCTGCGCTGTTTGACTGACATACACCATAAGGTGGCACTTTTATTAAATCCCTTACATTTGACAAAAAAGTGAGAGTGACTTTACATTTCTCAGACAGCTCAGATCACAGGGTATTTAGGCAAATCACCAAATTTGGTACACACGTTTAGGGGACTAACATGCATATATTTGTGAAATTTGAGAAAGATTAGTTGAACATCATGAGTACCATCAAGCAAAACAGCTTTGCAGGGGCACAGGCGGGACACCTAATTGCCCATAAGTCATTGACCATGTTTCTAAAGATTATAAAACTTTGAGAATATCTGCATTACATGTATGCTAGCAACTTTTCCAGCCCACAACTCAAAGGTAACTATAATTTACAGTCGTGATAAAATAAACGAGGATAGCCCATAGAGTGTGTGTGTCAACTTAATTTACACTCCTACAGTTGCAATGCACAACCTTGCATTTCTGAGCTTCCTGTTAAAAGTCTGTCACAGCACAACTTACAAGCTCTGCATGGTGCCCATAAACTAATGATGCTTCCACTGTGTTCCACTTTGTGTGCCTTTAGTCAAGAGTAAGGTCATATAAAATAAATAATTTTACAGAAAAAAAAGGTAACTCTGTCCCCTGTTGTCTATGCCATGGACAATTGCCGCTGGAACAAGTGACAAAACACGTTGCCCTTGGCAACACACTCTCTGAAATAACTGCACGAGTTGCCCTTGGAAACCAGCTTTTACATTCTAGTACAGGAGACTTTTAGTTGCCTCTCTGTCATTTGCTGTAAGTAAATGCACTTTAGTCCCACATTTGCACTCACAAACTTCTGCAAACTACATGAGACACAACCCTATTCACCATGCCAAAACCTGTTAAAGCTGTAGCGACACATTAGTCCTGCATGACAGCCCATGTCTTTTGCAGACCAACATGTCAGCTATTCATCTCCTCCCCCTTCACTTTGTAACAGAATTCATTTTCCCTCCTATTGATCCATTTAAATGTGCTTCCAAAAAGAACTCCCTAGTTGATGGCTCAGAACTGTGCCATCCAAGGCCTTTGCAAAACTATTCTTTAACCTCCATACAGCAGGGCCACATCCTGCAGGTTGGTACCACAGCCCATCTGGGCTTGGTTAAAAGTCAAGACACAAACCCATAAAAAAAAAGAGCCAAGAGGAAAACGGAGGGGCAGCACCTCAACTACAAGCCTAACATTTTCTCAGATGTGATGAGGTCCGGAGCAACATAGAACTGGAGAAAGATAAAGGTCTTTAAAATCACGAAACAACAACTTCTACTGAGCAAGGCCAAGTGACATAGCAAATGAAACAATAAGCAAACCGTTGTGTGGATTTACCCTTCAAATAGAATAATTACAGATTTTTGGTCTGTAGGTTATACATACATGTATGCTAAGGAGCCATGGATGGGAAGATATTGCAAAACACATGATTATTCTGATGTTCTTTGTAAGACAAACAAGGATCTATATTTAGTGTCACTTGATATCTCCAGCGTTAACCTCCTTCCCTTTTGATCCTTCGTTCAGTAAGAAGATTAAAAGACGATGATTGACATGCAGCGAACAATGAACAGAGCACAAGGGTGAGTGTTTTTTCTTCTATTCATGAGTCATCCTTCACTAGTGCCTCTCGATTAATCGGCTTCGAGTCTGAAGAGGACATTGTGCAGTATTTCTCGCAATGCTTCTGATGATGTAGCATCTTACTGGGGAAATGTCTACCCTGACTTATGCACAATAAACTCGCCACTCAACATTAGGCCTTTGTTCACAATATTCCTGCAAGGTCCAAACTATAACCTATTCTGTATCTACAGTATTATATACAGCAAGCATACTCTTCTGCCAGAAAATGCCACATGTAGAAAGAAAGGGTCAAATAAAGGATGTGCTGATGTTTCACAATAATACAGTCCCATGGTTTAAAAAGAGCTGCTTCTGGGTCAGTCACTGCTCAGTCACATGACTCACTGCAGCCAGAATCAAACAGCACAGTGAAAGGTGACTTACAAAAACGGGAGCTATTAGATACTGAACTTCAACTATCACCAGCAAAGAAGACATCCATATTCCTGGCATTAATGTGTTTTTCCAGTTATTCTTTCTAAACCCAAAGAAATCATGAGGGTATTGCACAATATTTGGACAAGCTGCTAAATAAACAGAAAAGAGTTCGGCACATGACTCCGCATCAACATTATATAGGGCAGTCCTGGGTAATTATTTTGACTCTATTTTTAGGAACACTAATACAAAACCTCACAATAATGTCTGATTGAATGCTAAAAACGTTATGACAGACCGCCTTAAAAAACGTAATGGAATTTTACATTTTTTTATGAACAATAAAACACTGAATATTGACAAAATATGAATGTCACACCCCCTTTCGATCGACATTCAAGTGAAACGCAACAAAAATGCAACAAACAGTGAAATATGAACGCGAAGGGTACAAAACAAACCCACCTACAATCTGATATATCTGATACATCACTAAGCTTTAGAACTTTGTTGTGAAAATCTCCTTCCGTGTCTGTGGAAACGCTTCCCGCCCACACTGCTTGGTGCATCGTCTGAGCTGCTGTGACGTAGATTACATAGTAACTAATTAGATTACCATAGTAACTAAATAGATTACCATAGTAACTAATTAGATTACCATAGTAACTAACTAGATTACCATAGTAACTAATTAGATTACCATAGTAACTGGTATATCATCCAAAAGCGCAGATTCCAACCATTGAAATACTTTGTATAGTTCAAGACTTACGGTCAATAGAAAACATCACTGCACATCATAATGGCAGCTACAGTTTCCATCTTAAAGATCTATAAAAAATTATTTGGGAATGTCCGGCGGGCCAGATTGAAAAGCTCAACGGGCCGCATGTGGCCCCCAGGCCTTAATTTGCCCAGTTCTGATGTAGGGTGTCAATTCATTCCTTTTGACAACACTACAATAGTATGGATGTTAAACACCATTCACAAAGTACTACGGTGTAAGCATTAAGCACGTCTCAACTTATTTACATTTATTGTATTAGTAATGAAAAATTGCGTAATTCTGTGACAAGCAACAGAAGCAAATTCATCCATTCAAATGTTTGTTAGCATTCATTTGGGGTGTAATGGTGCATGTGTGCATACAGTAGTAACTTGGCTACCAAGTTTAATTGGTTCTATGACAAAGCTCATGGCCCAAAATACTCGTATCTCAAATCACTATGCCCCATGAAATGACTTTAAATGTCATTATTGCAAAAACGTAGAAAAATAAGTTGACAAGTTATATGCTTGATTGCGGTTCATTGTATCCATTAAATCATATCCAACTGTATTTAAAATCTGCAAAGTATGTGAAAATACAAACTAAACATCACAAAATGCCACAAATTCAGTCGGCCTTTTTGAATATTACGCTCTGAATATCTTCGGCAATTTCCGTTGATTCTAAGTCACTGGAGGAACGCTTCTGCACTCGGACCATAATATCAGATCAGTCATACTGGAAAGACGCAAATATTTGAAAGATGTGCTGTTTATCATTCACAATCTTTATGTAAGACAAGAACACATATGCTTGGCTTTTTTTTTTTTAATGCATTCGAAATCGTAAATAAATAGCTAACAATTAAGTCAACAGATCGAGGGTCCTCTATTGTACCCATTGTACCCCCTAAAAAAATCCAGTAATGGCCAACAATATTCCATTTACATGTTGTGACCTGAAAATGAACCAAATATGAGTTATATTGTTATTATAAGCGCTAACGCAGACGGCCTATTTTAGCGGCGCATTGAAAGCAGTGAGCTAATGCTAGCTTATGCTGCCGTTGTTAACACACTGAGCCGGCGGCTGCTTCTGCTTCCCCCGAGATGGCAAAAAAGACACAAAAAGACGATCGTTGCGGCAACTTCTTTGTAACCCTTTGTGAGGATTGTGATTGATTCTTCATTTAACCGGAATTATGTGAGCGTCCCGTCGGTCGGCATTCCAGTGAGAGTGGAAGTTGTACAGTGTTTGTTTTATAATGGTTTGTTATAGATAGTTTGTATGTTTCACACCAAGCAAAGTTGCTGATGCTAGTGTTTCAATGAAGCTACCGGTATATTCATTTAGCACTCCGCTTCGAAAACGTATTGCTCATCCTCTGTGTTCGGGCTCAAAAATATAAGGCTCTGGATCATAATTTTCTCCAAAGTAATCGTTGTTGGCTCTCAAAATCTGCTTGATTAACATTGTTGTTGATTGGGAAGGGATCTGTGGTTGCGAGGCTTGCTCATTAACTCTCAAAATGGCTGTCTTTTGGTGTCATAAATCAGATGTATATGATAATAGCGTCAATATAGAGGCAAACTGTTTTTCCACTCTACTGGTACATGTTTTTTAACAAGAAAAACAAAGCACTAACAAATATTGTATCACAAATACTAGAATACACTACCAACAACTACAGTCGTTTTTATTAAGTAATAACTAGTTACAATGTACAGCATTAAACTCAGAGCACGGACTTCTACAACATAACCTTCAAGCTGCTTTTCCAACATACACATCCATCAGCAGATTTCTTTCTTTAATTCTACTCAACACTGTCTATAACACTCACTTTCTTCGCCCCATGGTTGTAACAACAAAGTTATATATTGCTAGCGAGAGGTGTCTTCAACTATGGATTTGACTGACTTGTTCGACTTTTGCCTATAGTCAACGATCAGTCGAGTCCATGTCGTAGGGAGGAATTAACAGATTGTGATTATATAAAGTACTGTATATCCGAACAGCTCACTAGGTTTTTAGTAATGTCACATGGATGCAGATAAATATGGTCGCTTTAAGTTAATTATTCCAAAAGGTTATAAAAAGATATACAGTCTTTTATTAAAGTGAACAAAACAGATCTCATTTGCAACATTTTCCACTTAAAAAAAGGCTAAACCACTCTGATAAACAAACACGGTAGAGATTGGCTGGTGTGGTTAAATCCTCGCATCTGGCGCAGTATTAAACTTGACTAAATAGAGGAAGTCGAAGTAGTAAAAGTTTCTGTGCGTGAAACAGTGGAAGGATCATTACCTTTGCCAGAGAAGAGCTACACCTGACGGGCAATGTGGGCACCGTTTCCAGCGAGTCCCACCAGTGTCGACGGCGGGATTCGGCCGACAAGACGCGCACAGTTGCACGGCTCCGTGTCGGACTGTAGCGCGTCCCACATGTAGAAACATCCTACTAACTATTCTTTGTTCGCAGACAAATAGATTTTATACAATAAGAAATGTGCAGGCCAAAACATGGCTACCCGAAAGCAGCAACCACACTCAGGCTTAAGTGACAGTCGAAACTGTAAGCAGGTAAAAATCTCTTACTCTTGAAAACCTATTTGTCTGTACAAAAAAATATTTTATTGATATTTAAAGAAGACAATGGACGCAATCTATCCATACTCCCAACACACTTGCTGTATGCGGGCAATAACTAGCAGGTTCTCAACTCGCCTCCATCCCATGGGGGGAGGTTTAATGTCTGAGGAATTGACTGCAAGATTGATTGCTGAATCTGACTCTTTCGAATCGAATTGTTGACTATTCGAAGTCAGCTCTATTGTTAGCTGTTGCTAGCTGCTAGCTAACGCTAGCGATTAGCTAACGGTAGCGAGTCAGACACTGGGATGTTTTGGTCGGCTCTCACAGGGTTTACAGTCGCTACACCAACACATCGATGGGGTGGCGCGTAACCTGAATTGTTGCTCGCAACCTAAGGCATAACAATTAGCCGAGAGACAACACTTATACCAAAAATCTTGTGAGCCGAGGTACCACTGTAACTGGATTGTTCATTACGATGCAGAGCCGTGCGAAACTTCCCACACGGAACACATTTCAGGAAGGACAAGAAGGGTTACTGCCTTGTGTTATTGCCACATGTCTACTCTGTTAACAACAACAATGCAGCCCAGCCTGTGGCTAGTGAGAGTCATGACTAGTGATAGTGCCAAAGAGAAGCCAGAGCTGGAAAACCCTCTTCCATTTTAAAAGTCCCCTGTTTTGAAAACTTTTAACCTTCCTGGTGAAATACATAAAAGGTAGCCGTCACTGTACTGAAATACATCTTACCGTAACTATTCATCTGAGGTACATACCATACTGTTAAATTTCTTCCGAAAAATCTAATTTTTGTATTACATTAGGTAATTTCTTAGAAACAGTGTACTTTGTGTGCACTGGTATTTAGCTGTAATGCAAGCTCTGTGCTTCAGTTCAAACGAACCCTCTTTGAGGAGTCTCTGGGTCAGACACTTCCTTTCCATTGTTTGATAAAGTGTTTTTTTTAATTCGCAGAAGGTTGAAAAGAAACAGAGAAGACACCATTAAGTTTGGTGATAAAAGACTTGGAGCATAAAAGACATTTTAGGGAACGGTCGAACAATTTCCTTCTCGTTCACTTTTATGAATTGGAAAAGCTGTTTCACTTACCATTTCATCCAAAGCATAGCGAAGTATGCCATGTTCATACAGAATGAAGAACCTTCTCTGCCATTTCTGCATGTAAAAGAGAGAGTTCCATGCATTATAACATTGACAGAACAATATCAGGCTGAATATCTTTAAAAAAAAAAAATCATAACTTTGTGATACATAAAGATGTCAGTGTCAAACTTGTCAAATAAGCCCTTACAAATTATTCAAAAAGTCTACAACATGTACTAATGAGGCAGGCAACTAATGAAGGTAAAGAATATCCCTAATGAAAGTCAGGTTGACTCTTTAGGAGTGACAAGGCCCATAATTGTGTCGCAGACTCGTCCCCCTTCTGCCACACTGTCAACAATTCTGAGTGTTTTGGAATGAACAATGTGCGACTGGCCCACAACTGCTGAAAGTGTGAATGTTTTTTGGCAGCACAAGTATATTTGTCGCTCCCTGCCCTTCCAGCCGCATTTTGCTCTCGTCGACTTTATTCTCTTTCCTGACATGAAAGTCAAGGACGTCTTCGGACACAACGGTGGAATGGGAGCCGCTGAACAGAACTTTCATCGAGCATTATTTTTCTGGGTGTCAGGAATTTCGGGACACACAACTGCAGAGAAGTGAAGCAAAATTTGACATTGAGTAGGGCGTTTGTACCTTGTCTTTAAAAGCCTTTTTCAAAAGATATTATTCAATAACTGTCAAGTTTAGAAAGTCGCGACCATTGCACTCTTCTGCACACACTCATGCAAAGAGTCAATACACACGCAAGCCAACCTTTGGTAAACATTTGCCATATGTTGGCAAGAGAACTATTGGAAAACGTTTTTGTATAAAGCGTATCACGTTTTCAAGCAAGCTGAGCAGCGTTTTCTTCATTTACCAATGTACATGGAAAAATGTCTTTGGGCAGAAAAATTAATTATTTTCCAGATGACGCAAGTCACTGGCAGATAGTGCGCAACAATTTACCAACATGATCCTGATCTTTAAATGGCCTGAAAAGCGCTGCATAATGTACATTGTGGGGTTGAAACAGTCAATGTATTTGTAATCCAATTTTTTAGTGTGAACATTCGATCGTTTACAGGAGCATACATAGTTCTCACACGGAAGGCATTGAGTGACTGACAGAATGCGTAACTTCCTTGTGATATACTCTACCTCTGTATACAAATAACGTGTAGCCCTGCGTATGGCGAGTTGGAGTCATGGCTTGCGATAGCCCCAAGGAGAAGCCACAGCTATAAAGACCTGTTTCCTTCATTACCATTGTACCCATCACTGGCCATGTGTGCATGGACAACATTTATTTAATCTGATCATCATTCGGATTAGAATGTTACGGTGTACATGGACCCTGAAAACAGTTATCTGATTAAGACCTGCATTTTCATGCATCACACCCATCCATTAAATCGGAATACTTCCTCACTTTAACATGTGCAGAACTTAAACGGAAAAGTGTTTTATTGTTTGTGCTACGGCGCCATCTTCTGGACGAGTTTGCTCATTGCAGGAGCGGTAGACTTCTACTGTAAACAGACACATGGCTTTGTGTATTTCTGCTTGTCCGACGTTATCACGGTATTATTTGTTTCCTTCTGTTCACTACTTTTGTTTTACCTCTCTTTTTGAAATGTAACTGTTCTGTGCCATGTATGTTGCGATATGTATAGGTTGCCACACATCTTCATGTTACAAAATTCTGTGTGTGTGTCTGAGGCTAGCAGTTAGCACTTGGAGTAACTGTAATGTCGTGAATAAAACAGCTCGTTAAAACAACTGGATACTTTCTTTTATTGTTACATCGACACATGACACTCCAGACCATACTTTTGTTTTTGCTAGTCTCTTTTAAAGCAACAAAGTCAACAGTACATAACGCTACGTGTGTACACGTTGAATCAAGGGAGACAGCAGCAAGACAATCACTTCCTTCCGATGCTATTAAATTTAGTCCCCCTTATCTGTATATCTGAAATCAAAAGACATGCACAGTAAGGATAATTTCAACCCAAATTTTGGCCTTTGTACTTCATGGGCTACAATCTGAAGGACTATTGGCATAAACCACCTGTCTCAATCGAAATAAACTTTTGATCCGAATGGCGTGTTTTACACATTTTTATTCCGTTTAGGGCTGGGCGATATATCGATATACTCGATATATCGCGGGTTTGTCTCTGTGCGATATAGAAAATGACTATATTGTGATATTCAAGTATACATTCTCACGCAGTTGCTTTTAGATGCGGGGCATTAAACTGCATGCGTTTCTCACTCTTTCCTGTCTCTCCTTCTCACAGAGAGATAAAACAAGCGCACCTTCTTACATACGTCACATACTGTCACGTGAGCAACGTCACACGCTCCCGCGGAACGAGAGGTAGCGACATGGTAACGTTAGCTGTGATGCTAACAGCTAACGGTGTGGTTTGAGTGGTAATACGAGAGAAAGAAGGTGCGAATCTGGTAACAAATGGAGGAATAATTAATTCCCAAGAAAAACAGCACGGGGTCCATCGTCTGACGGTGGTTTGGCTTCAAGCGGGAATATGTCTTTACATTATGTCAACATCTCCGTTCGGTGCCACACCAACTAAATGCCGAAGCAACTATTTCCACATCAACACCGTAGGACATATACTATTTGATTAGCAGCTCATTTTTATGTGACACTTATTGAAATATCTTGTGTGTCATCATGCACAAAAGTGCACTTATAGCTTGTTTTAAAATGTCTCTGACAATCTTGCACTTTCTGTTTTGGAAATGACATGAATGTTTGTGCCACTGCTTAATAACTGTTTAATAAATACAGTTTTGGTCAATTGACTTAGTTATGATTTCCCTCTCTGTATGAAAGTTTTAAAATGAGCATATATTAATGCAGTATGAACAAGAATGTGTTAATGTAGACAAATTTAATCATCATACTGCTGTGATTATATGTATCAAGTGTTCATTCAAGGCTAAGGCAAAATATCGAGATATATATCGTGTATCGCGATATGGCCTAAAAATATCGAGATATTAAAAAAAGGCTATATCGCCCAGCTCTACGGTTAGGTTTTTAATCCGATTAAATGTGTCCATGTCCACATAGCTAATGAGAACTATATCCTGCTGTATCTTTACACACAACTTTGTTCCAGTGTTACATTTGCCAGGCTCAGATTGCAACATAGTCAATTCCATGAAATATTGAATAGCTCTTTGTAAAAAAACTTTGAAAAGTTCCCAAAGGCGCTGTTGTCATGTCTAAAAGGCATTACACTATTCTTTCTAGAAAGTATATTATTCAAGATGGTCCCACAAACATGGTTAAACTTAAGCCATCGGCATGTTCAGACTATGCATAATGCCAACACAAAGGCAGCGATATACTGTTGACAATAGCAGGGGGGAACCACACGTAGGGGCTTCGGCCCCACCCCCTGCCTCAAAAAAAACCCATATGGAAGCCATCACAGTGGCTGTGAGAACTTTTCCACCACCTCCTCCGCATTCTCCCAGCTCTGCTTTGGGATGCATCGCTGCAGCTTTATCTGGAAGTTGATAAAGGAGGCAGTGCAACAGAGTGAGGCTCCCGTTACATGATGCTAAGGGAGTGGGGTTCAAGGAATAAAGTCAATATCTGGCTCATTATAGCTTGAGAACCACCGCTCTCATCATAAGACTCCCACAGGAAGCTGTATGGAAATTGAAATGAAAGCATGTGCTATTAAACTAATTGTATTTGTTTAATTTATCTGCTGCAATCTGAGATTCTTGATATGTTAATCCTTGCCAATTACCTTTGACGCAGATTGCAACAATGCCAAAATAAATCTAGCTGCTTAAATCAAAACAACAACAAAAGTGGTTCTTTCAGTACCAGTAACCAAAATTGATTACTTCTGACACTAAGTCCAGTAAAGAAGACACTTATAAAAGCCCTTACCCGAGATCGGTGCAAAGGATTGTCAAAATTGGTTCCCTCTGGTGCAAGGAGCAGCCATCCGCCATAAATAGGTTTTGCCTGTCAATGAGAAGACATAATTACAGTGTTAAAAGACAAACCATGAAACAGAAACCTTAACAAAAAGTCAAAGTCCAATTAAAATCTTATTAAAATAATTGTAAGTTACAATAGCAGACAGCTTCATTCTCAGTGACCACACAATCAAACTAAACAAATACATTTCATATCAATGGTAGGGAAATACATGTTAGTTATATTCACTGTTGACTGCAGGCTACTTTCCCCAGCTGGCTCTTTTCCAAAGCACCATGCTGCTCTTGGAGGAGAAAAAAAAAAGGCCAACATGATTTTCTCTCTGATACTTCAGAGTGAGTATACCAACGGGTAGAGAGACGGTAAAAAAACAGTGAGGTGGATTAGAAACTTGGAGAGAGGTAGCGCGGACGCTGGGAGCGTTTGCGGGCTACAAATTTGCAACTTTAACTTGAAAAATGCGAGTTGGCCTGGCAAGCTTTCTTAAATAGTTATGCGACATACTTGAACTCCTGCCACTTGAGTAGTCAGCAGTTATTTCGAGTCAAACAAGCCCTGCCTAACCACAGCTGGTTTATGTGTGAATGGGGAGAAATGTTGCAAGATGTTTGTGCTCAAATGATAAGGCATAAATCCTCTACAAAGTCAACGGTGCCCTCAAAGAATCCATGAAACACTAGGCTAGAAATTAAGTTGAAAAGCTCTGACATTTATGGCCGTCAGGGGTTTTGATTACAGTCATAACTTCATCCCATGTAAAGCCACATATAATCCACCGTAAAATCCGCTTTCGTTTTGATTACAGAAGGTACAAAACATTTCTCAGCAGAGTCACAATGTAAACAAAATGACGTAAGAGGAATTTTTTAATACAGTCCCAAACAGTCTTTGACGGTCAGCAGTTTGAATCTTTCTGATAATGGGGGAAGGAATCGCGCTGACACCAGCTGAGTCCAAGCCTGTACAAATATGCCTGAAACCCAAGGAGACTGTGCAGAGTTCAGGATGGGCCATGAGGGGGGAGAAGACCTCGTCTTTCCTCACATGACCTGACAGCAGCCCGATTTGAAAAATACACTCGCATAATTCCAGGTCAATTTTTACCCTTCATTGGTTTAGTGGTTAAACGGTGTGTTGCAACAAGCTCTTGGCCTCCTATTCCATTCTGTTATAATGCAATAGTGCTGGTCTTCAGTTGGACGGTGGATTGGGAGACAAATAGAACAAAGCCCACAGACCTTAAAGCAACTGGTTCATCTTGTAAGGTGACAGCGGTGTTCCTCAGGGAAAGAGAATCATTTGCCATTTGCATTACTTTAACGTGTGCAGTTTTTGTAAACACTTTAAATCAGCCCATTCAACTTTAGTCCTATTCAAAACTTGGAAGAGAGAGTTAATATTTTTGCAATAATTTGTTTCACTTCTTTTAAGATCTTTCACAAGCATTTTATTATTAATAAAAACAGCTGCCATACAAGAACTTTTTGACTGGTGCTCAAATACAAAATAGGGTTCCCGTTATTTTTCTAATAGCATTTTTGCAGTGAATTCAAAAAAAAAAAATGGAATTAAATGGAGGATCCTTGTCTTGCAGCAAGTAGATCCTTAAAAACAGCAGAGCTTTCTTGTCACAGAAGCTCTTTGACTACTATTTTTACTGTGGACTCCTTAAAAACAGCACAGCACTCCTGTCATATTAAGGTGTACTACTGTTTTTGCAGTAGATTCCTGAAAATAGCAGAGCCTTCCTGTTAAGGATGAGCGATATGGCCTTACTTTACCAAAACTGTATTTATTAAGCAGTGGCACAAACATTCATGTAATTTCAAAACAGAAAGTGCAAGATTGTCAGAGACATTTTAAAACAAGCTATTAGTGCACTTTTGTGCATGATGTCACTAAGATGACATATCAAAACACTAAAGTGCACTTTTTGTATAGAACGCCACTACAATAGTTTAAAACAAATAAAGTGCACTTTTGTGCATGATGTCACACAAGATATTTCAATAACTGTCAAAGAAAAATTAGCTGCATAATAGGAAATCAAATAGTGTACGTCCTTCGCGACGTGGTAGGTTACTGCGGAGTGCGGACGTTATCTCCTTCTGTTGTTGACTATTTTTTTCATACGGTGTTGATGTGGAAATGGAAGACGCCAGGCTCAATTGTATCAGTGCTGCTAGCTTGGGCATTTTGTTGGTGTGGCACCGGCCGGAGATGTTGACATGCGGAGTTTCAAGCACTCATTCTCTAGTGGGTGACTTTTCAAATGATGTTACAAATTAGTAGTGCTCTTACTTTTTGTAGCAACGCTTTTGCCGCATACGTTACATATTAAGGTTGTCTGTTCAACATCTTCCCGCTAGAAGCCAAACCACTGCCATATGATGGACTCAGTGCTGTTTCTCTTGGGAATTAATTATTCCTCCAGATTGGCACCTTCTTTCTCTCGTATTACCACACGCACCGCACCGCTAGCACCACCTGCCACTGCTAACTTTACCCATGCCGCTAACTCTCTGCTCCGCGAGGGCGTATGACGTTGCACGCGTGACAAGTATGTGCCGTATGTAACAAGGTGCGCTTGTTTTACCTCTCTGTGCGAAGGAGAGACAAGAAAGAGTGAGAGGAGCCTGTAGTGTAATGGCCGCAGCTGAAAGCAACTGCGTGAGAACGCATACTCACGATATAGTCATTTTCTACATCGTACAGAAACAAACCCGCGATATATCGAGTAGATTGGATACATCGCCCAGCCCTAATTCCTCTAATTAGTGCATCTGCCTCACAAATGGAAGGACCTGAGTAGTCTTGGGTTCAATCCCGGGCTCGGGATCTTTCTGTGTGGAGTTTAAATGTTCTCCCCTTGACTGCGTGGGTTCCCTACGGGTACTCCGGCTTCCTCCCACTTCCAAAGACATGCACCTGGGGATAAGTTGATTGGCAACACTAAAAATTGGCCCTAGTGTGTGAATGTTGTCTGTCTATCTGTGTTGGCCCTGCGATGAGATGGCAACTTGTCCAGGGTGTACCCCGCCTTCCGTCCGATTGTAGCTGAGATAGGCTCCAGCGCCTCCCGCGACCCCAAAGGGAATGAGCGGTAGAAAATGGATGTATGGATGGATGGAATTACAACGGAGTACCATTATGGCCCATACAGACTTTCGCTGACAAATAGATATAACAATGGATATCCAACAACTTTTTGCATCTTAACGCTAAGAAAATGTAATTGTTGATTATCGGGGCTGTTAGACACCGCCACTTGTTTAATAATACCACCATAACATTTGACAATACAATTGTACAAAGCGACTCGGTAAAGAATCTCGGTATTATCTTTGACCCAACTCTCTCGTTTGAGTCACACATTGAGAGTGTTACTAAAACGGCCTTCTTTCATCTCCGTAATATTGCTAAAATTCATCCCATTTTGTCAACCACCAACGGTTCATGCGTTCGTTACGTCTTGTCTTATTTCCGAGTCTCCATATGTCAAGCATTAAAAGATTACAGTTGGTACAAAGTGCGGCTGCTAGATTTTTGACAAAAACAAGAAAGTTTGATCATGTTACACCTATACTGGCTCACCTGCACTGGCTTCATGTGCACTTAAGATGCAACTTTAAGGTTGTATTACTTGCATATAAAATACTAAACAGTCTAGCTCCATCTTATCTTGCTGATCTTGTATTGTACCCTACGTTCCGTCCAGAAACTTACGTTCCAAAAATGTTGGCTTATTAGTGATTCCCAGAGCCCAAAAAAAGTCTGCGGGCTAAATAATGTTTAAAATTCACACTTAAGTACTCTGGAATGCCCTACCGGTAACAGTTAGAGATGCTACCTCGGTCGAAGCACTTAAGTCCAATTTTAAAACTCATTTATACACCCTAACCTTTAAATAGACCCATTTTTAAATCAGTTGATCTGCCCTCTCTCTCTTTTCTGCTCTGACCCCCTCTCCTACGTAGAGAGGTTTTTAGGTGGCCACGGATCAGTTTCCACAGAGGACGCGCTTGCTGTTCCAAATTGGGACTCGGTGTGGACCACTCCTCTGTGCATCAATTGGTGGCGTGTCTGCTCTGTTGGTTTGTCTACATACATGAGGATCCCCTAGTCCCCACATCTGCAGTTCCTTCCAAGGTTTCACATTGTTCCCATTGAGTTGAGTTCTATCTTGCCCTGATGTGGGATCAAATCAGAGGATGTCGTTGTGGTTTGTGCAGCCCTTTGAGGCATTTGTGATTAAGGACTCTATAAATAACTTTGATTTTTTTGGTTGCCCTTTTGGGGGCGCTTGCAGTCCAACTATGGGCCCTGGCCCTATGGTTAAGAAACAATAATATAAAATATCTTTGACTAACATAGTCCTTCTTGGTCTTAGATTATGACTTTATTCAGGACTACTGCTTGGTAAACTAGGGTTTTTAAGATACAACAGAGCCTTGCAATGACAAACAATTAAAGCTGCAAGCAGCGTTGGTCGGGCCCGCGTATTTGGCAGGTGCTAGTCCTAAGTGTCCCAATACTTTTGTCTACTTTTAGTCTGAAGTGTCCCAAGACTTTTGTCTAGTGTACCTACCTTGTCTGCATTGTGTGGATACGTTGGTGCTACCTGCTTTTAAGCAGCCATCTTAAAAAAAACAGCACCGCAGGAGCATCAGCGCAGCGGGTCTTTGAAGGGTCATAAAATCAAAACCGGAGCAAGTATTACAAATCCCATCTATACTTTTAATCACAAGGGTTGTATCTCTCACCTGTGTTAGTTTGAAGGCGAAACGACAAACGCGCTCAGAGGATAGATTTTGAAGAAAGGTGACCGGTTTGTACAAAAATTTTGTTTTGAAGGGGGAATAACAAACTTCCTGTTGATTTTTGCTGGGGGTTGTCAATTTATGAAATGTAGGTCTAAGTGAGACCTACATAGAGGTTTTTGTTTCTAGTCTCTCCGACCTTCCCAGTGGGAGTTACAGGCAGCTTTGTCATTTTTTTCTTCCGAGGAGCAGTTTTTTTCTCCGTTTTATTCAAAAATTGCTGTAGAGCGCAATTTTTAAAATTGGGGTTAGGTTTTTTTATTAGATTGCAATTTGTGCCAGTCCTGATGTGTGCGTTCAGTTTGGTGAGTTTTGAAGCATGTTAAGGGGGTCAAATTGCAGCTCAAAGAGGCAAAAGTGACTGTTTTTAGTACTTTTTTGTCTTGAAGGGGGAATTGCCAACTTCCTGTTGATTTTAGCCCGAGGATGTACAATTCTGAGAACTAGGTCTAAGTCAGACCTACATAGAGGATTTTGTTTCATGTTTTTCCGACCTTCCTAGTGGGAGTTACAGGCAGTCTAGTTTTTTTTTTTCCTAGGGGGCGCTAGAGCGCAATTTTGAGTTTTGGGGTTTGGTTGTTTTATTAAAAGACAATTTCCGCAGGTCCTGATGTGTGGGTCAAATATGGTGAGTTTTGAAGCATGTTAAGTGGGTCAAATTAGTGTTCGAAGAGGCGGCGGAATAATAATAATAATAATAATAATAATTGCGGGCCCTAATAAAAGTAAATAAAGTACAAAAGATGTGGCCCCCGGAGCAATTTATATTAATAATGCTGCTCAAAATTTGCACAAAATTAAAAACAATTCAACATTTTTTCAGGACTTACATTTTGGGATGCCACTGACAAGGATGTTACCGGTGATGATAGCCATAGAACTTGACATATGACAAAAGTGCTGCGTGGGTCAATGGCCTGGCTGATTAGCACAACATGGCAAAGTCAGCTGTGTTTTTGTGTTATTATGAAGAGTTTGGCACACAGAATATATGTTTTAAAAATACTAAGTCTGTAGGATTACGTTTATGTATGTTTAACATTGTACAACACCATTTAACAGGCGGTTTGTTTCTTACGGGGAAATTGAATAAATAATAGGATGTTGACACGCTTTTTGAAATGGAACATATAGGTTCCAACGAGTAAAAAACATGAACAGAATAAAACCCACCCGCGTCCTTCAGTGTAGGAAAACTTTGCAACTTTTAACTTGACTGGCTCAAGCTGTAGGTTGACAGCCGGTGTTCCACAGGGAAGACAAGCTATTTTCCACAATGTTGAGGAAGGGAAAGTGTGCAGTTAGTTTTCCAGGGCCAGCTGGAATTGGAATATTACCATTTGTGATTAATCAACAAATGGAACATAATGTGATTTGGAAATATCCTATCCAGGCAGTTTGTGCAGTGTGTCCAATAGAGCAGTGTTTTTCAACCACTGTGCCGCGGCACACTAGTGTACCATGAGATATTGTCTGGTGTGCCGTGGGAGATTATGTAATTTCACCTAATTGGGTTAAAAATATTTTTTGCAAATCAGTAATTATAATCCGCAAATAATGTGCCGTTGTTGAGTGTCTGTGCTGTCTAGAGTGCGGCAGAGTAACCGTGTAATACTTTTCCATATCAGTAGGTGGCAGAAGGTAGGTAATTGCTTTGTAGATGTCGGGACCATGGTTTGTCATGATCACAATATGCAGGCGACAGCGGGAGGCAGCGTGCAGGTCAAAAAGGTATCTAATACTTAAACCAAAATAAACAAAAGGCGAGTGGCGCTAAGAAAAGGCATTGAAGCTTAGGGATAGCTATGCAAAACGAAACTAAAACTGAACTGGCTGCAAAGTAAACAAAAACCGAATGCTGGACGGCAGCAAAGACTTACAGCGTGTGGAGGAGCAGACGGTGTCCACAAAGTACGTGACAATCAACAACAAAATAGAAGTGCAAGCCAGGAACTAAAACACTATACACAGGAAAACACCAAAAAAACTCCAAATAAGTCACGGCGTGATGTGACAGGTCGTGACAGTACACCTACTTTGAGACGAGCTATAGTGATGCATGGTTGGTTATGGTTTGAATTTATATCCAGCAATTGCGAGAACGACTTTTTACAGGCTTCGTACACCTTTTCCATGGCCAAAGTCAAGCACTTTTTTTAAAGGACTTTCAACATAAATTTTCCAGTTTTTCCAGTACCCTTCAAAAGGCGGAAAACCAGTGTGAATCAATCCATAGCCTTGTTGTTTGAGGTCACCAAATGCTGTCTGTAGGAAAAATACGGAAAATCTGCTAAAACCTGAACCTAACATTGAACCAGCAGTTATTAACTGAATGGGGCATATAAAATGATGCAGTGTTTCTGTAGACTATTCAATGTCATTGGTGTTTGCAAATGTTGTTTACTTGTTTGTTTACATCATCATCATTCATGTATACATCATTCCTTACAAGCAATTACATTAATTATTATTGTTTACTTGTTTGTATCATAATTCATGCATACATTAGAATCAGACATACTTTAATAATCCCAGAGGGGAAATTAAGATTTTCAGCACAAACATTACAGGGAGACAGAACAGGATCGCTGACGGGTCTGCCAACATCCGGCGCCCCTTACAAAAAAGGTGAGAAACAGGAAGGAAAAAACCTCATAGCCATAGCACACAGACATGTGTGTAAGAGGGAAACATCAAAGAACACAAAGGATATTAATGACATTAGAAGAGCAGAGCTGATGCAACCAGCCATTTCTACATACAGCCACAGAAGTAAAACAAAAAAATAACATATACACTGTGGTGGTCTCTGCGGTGTTCCACGCCATTGTCTGCTGGGGTGGGGGGAGCATGGCCAGAGACAGGAGCAGACCCAACAAAGCAACCAAGAGAGCCGACTCCGTCCTCAGCCTCCAACCAACTCTCGACCAGTGTCCAGTCCGCATGGATGAGCGAGGATACGTCCAAGGAGACCGAGGTGTCCGATACCTGCTCATTCAGCCAAGACACTGTGAAGCTTGTACGTCCCGGCGCCAGCTCTGCAGCCCTGTCTCTTCATCCTCATCTCCTCCAGTCTCTCCAAACAGACTCTGGTGTGGCAGAGACCCAGCAGATGGTCTCCACGGCCAAAAGGCAGATCCAGAAGTTCACAAAAAAGCACCGCAGAAGTCACGAAAAGTGCCACCCCTTGATGTTCATTAAAACGACAACCTCCCGGCATGATGGACCGATGCACCACTGTCCTCTTGGGGGCGTATGTACGACTCTGGCATGACAACAACCTAATGTAAGGGCTCGTGCAAAGCCAACAGATCAAGCATGTAGTTTTCATTTTTAAGGAAACTTGTTTTATTTTTTTCCATTTTATAATTAGCCTATGATGAACATTTCCAAGCACTTCACCCAAAATGCAAGCATTTTTCAAACCTTGAAAACACATTAAAATCCAAGCATTTTCAAGGTTTTTAAGACCCCGTACGAACCCTGTTTTTACTGTCAACATCGGCTGCTGAGTC
This sequence comes from Nerophis lumbriciformis, assembly GCF_033978685.3. Lineage (NCBI taxonomy): Eukaryota > Metazoa > Chordata > Actinopteri > Syngnathiformes > Syngnathidae > Nerophis > Nerophis lumbriciformis. Next base: position 4,917,833 of record NC_084558.2, on the reverse strand, counting down.
TCGTTTTTTTAAAGGGGAACATTATCACCAGACCTATGTAAGCGTCAATATATACCTTGATGTTGCAGAAAAAAGACCATATATTTTTTTAACCGATTTCCGAACTCTAACCGGGTGAATTTTGGCAAATTAAACGCCTTTCTATTATTCGCTCTCGGAGCGATGACGTCACATCGGGAAGCAATCCGCCATTTTCTCACTTTCGTCGGTGTGTTGTCGGAGGGTGTAACAACACGAACAGGGACGGATTCAAGTTGCACCAGTGGCCCAAAGATGCGAAAGTGGCAAGAAATTGGACGAAATTTGTTCAAAATACGAGGTTGTGGGGAAAGCCGACGAAATGGTCAGTCGTTTGTTCCGCACACTTTACCGACGAAAGCTATGCTACGACAGAGATGGCAAGAATGTGTGGATATCCTGCGACACTCAAAGCAGATGCTGACATCAACTCCAAAACTGGACAGATCAGCTTTCAGGAAAAGAGAGCGGATGAGGGTATGTCTACAGAATATATTAATTGATGAAAACGTTATTCATTACTCGCGGTTTTACGTAAATTATTATACATAAACTGTGTTTACCAATAATTTAGCTTAAAAACTAAAAACATTTAAATGCAGACAGCCCTGAAATGGGCTGTCTGCACTCTCAAAGTGCATGTTGTTGCCAAATGTATTTCATATGCTGTAAACCTAGTTCATAGTTGTTAGTTTCCTTTAATGCCAAACAAACACATACCAATCGTTGGTTAGAAGGCGATCGCCAAATTCGTCCTCGCTTTCTCCCGTGTCGCTGGCTGTCGTGTCGTTTTCGTCGGTTTTGCTTGCATACGGTTCAAACCGATATGGCTCAATAGCTTCAGTTTCTTCTTCAATTTCGTTTTCGCTACCTGCCTCCCAGAGGTGTGGACTCGAGTCACATGACTTGGACTCGAGTCAGACTCGAGTCATGAATTTGATGACTTTAGACTCGACTTGACAAAATGTAAAAAGACTTGCAACTCGACTTAGACTTTAACATCAATGACTTGTGACTTCACTTGGACTTGAGCCTTTTGAATTGACATGACTTGACATGACTTGCTACTTTCCCCAAAACCCAAAGATGAAAAAGTTATTCGGGAGCGCTCCGTATTTTTCATTGTGTACTTGTCTATCAGCGTTGCGTGTGTCAGCTGGTGTGGTCTCAGTACAACAGCCAATCAAATTAGATGTACTTTGTTTTCATCACACAGCATTCATCCAATCAAATTGCAGGACAACCAACGAAGAAGACATGTCCAAACCACACGCCAGTGAACAAAAAATGATACCTAAAATAATTTTGTTTGGGTATAAAAATTACGAGGTGGTCAACACAAAACGGTTTGCAGTATGCAACACATGCGGTTCGAAAATTACTGATGGAGAGGCAACAACTTCCAACTTCGTCCGGCATTTGAAGTTGCACAAAGAACGGTAAGTTTTGAATGTAAGATAACGTTTATTGGCTAAGTAACGTGACTTTTATTTGCTGTGTAGTTAAATCAGTGAGGCTGTAAACTCACTGCTAACGTTATTGCAAACACGGGAATCTGTTGCAGTTCACTACCTTATTCATACTTTTTGTTCAGTGATTTTTTTTAAGCAGGGTTACGTTAGTCAATATATCACACGTAACGTTAGACGGCGGTCAGCAGCACCGCGTATTTTAGCCACCTAAAAAAAGACAAAAATAGTAAAATAAAGGTCAGTTAAAATGTATACTATATTATGAATATGTGTACCGTTTTAGCTAGCTTTCTGACATACTGCTGGTTGTTTACCTCAGTGGTCCCCAACCACCGGGCCGCGGCCCGGTACTGGTCCGTGGATCGATTGGTATCGGGCCGCACAAGAAATAATTTTTTTTTTTTCTTTTTTTAATTAAATCAACATAAAAAACACAAGATACACTTACAAGTAGTGCACCAACCCAAAACAACTCTCTCCCCCCTTTTGTTCTGGGCATTGAACATGAAGACTCTTCCTTCACTGTTCCGAGTGGCCATGAGAGTCTTGGCAGTGCCTGCCTCCAGTGCTCCAGTGGAGCGAGTTTTCAGCCATGGTGGCATCATACTACGCCCCCATCGTGCACAAATGACTGACAGACTCTTGGCTAATTTGGTCTTTTGCAAATGCAATGCAGCATAGGGCCCTGACATATAAAAAGTACAACTTTTTTGTTATGTTCACGTATATGTCATGTTTTTTCAATGTTAACACTTTTGTACAAATAAGTACATTTGCACTTTATTTTTCAATGTGTTTGTTCTGTAAAGGAATGAGTTAATGTTTAAAATGTGCTAAAAAGTGCTATTATAAAGTGCAATGTCAGCACAATTTTCTTTCCTGCAATTTAAAATGCACTTATTTTAATAAATAAATACAGCGTTTGAAAAGCATACACAATCTGTGTTAATATATTAGTCTGTGGTTAAAAGGACTTGAAAGGACTCGAAACTCAAAATGCAGGACTTAGGACTTGACTTGAGACTTTCCAGTCTTGACTTTGGACTTGACTCGGGGCTTGCCTGTCTTGACTCGGGACTTGACTCGGACTTGAGGGCAAAGACTTGAGACTTACTTGTGACTTGCAAAACAATGACTTGGTCCCACCTCTGCCAGTGCCTCCACACTACAACCATCCGTTTCAATACATGCGTAATCTGTTGAAATCGCTTAAGCCGCTGAAATCCGAGTCTGAATCCGAGCTAATGTCGCTATATCTTGCTGTTCTATCCGCCATGTTTGTTTGTATTGGCATCACTGTGTGACGTCACAGGAAAATGGACGGGTGTATATAACGATGGTTAAAATCAAGCACTTTGAAGCTTTTTTTAGGGATATTGCGTGATGGGTAAAATTTTGAAAAAAAACTTCGAAAAATAAAATAAGCCACTGGGAACTGATTTTTAATGGTTTTAACCCTTCTGAAATTGTGATAATGTTCCCCTTTAATGTTTTCTGCTAGTGGTGTGCCTCTGGATTTTTTCAATGAAAAAAAATGTGCCTTGGCTCAAAAAAAGGTTGAAAAACACTGCAATAGAGGATGATTGTTTTGCATAGTTTTGACCCAATTAATCAGCAAAAGCAGATTGACAGCTAAGGTCAATAATGCCCCTGGGCTGGAGACTAATAGAATGAACAAACCTTTGCACTTGCAGTAAGTTAGTGTTAATCGGGCTCCAGTACTATGGAATGCCCTCCCGGTAACAATTAGAGATGCTACCTCAGTAGAAGCATTTAAGTCCCATCTTAAAACTCATTTGTATACTCTAGCCTTTAAATAGCCCCCCTGTTAGACCAGTTGATCTGCCGTTTCTTTTCTTTTCTCCTCTGCTCCCCTTTTCCTTGAGGGGGGGGGGGGGGGCACAGGTCCGGTGGCCATGGATGAAGTGCTGGCTGTCCAGAGTCGGGACCCGGGGTGGACCGCTCGCCTGTGCATCGGCTGGGAACATCTCTACGCTGCTGACCCGTCTCCGCTCGGGATGGTGTCCTGCTGGCCCCACTATGGACTGGACTCTTACTATTATGTTGGATCCACTATGGACTGGACTCTCACAATATTATGTCAGACCTACTCGACATCCATTGCTTTCGGTCTCCCCTAGAGGGGGGGGGGGTTACCCACATATGCGGTCCTCTCCAAGGTTTCTCATAGTCATTCACATCCGACGTCCCACTGGGGTGAGTTTTTCCTTGCCCGTATGTGGGCTTTGTACAGAGGATGTCGTTGTGGCTTGTGCAGCCCTTTGAGACACTTGTGATTTAGGGCTATATAAATAAAGATTGATTGATTGATTGATTAATGTTACACAGCATTGAGGGAGGTACTCACCTGGTTGAGGTCTTCGTCGTTGAGCAGGTGCGACTCCCGGGGCTTAAAACAGTTCTGACACTTGCTCTTGTTGAAAATGTTGGCTTGGAACTTGCGACAGGGGTTCTCTTTGAATGACATGTTGCTCAAAGAATGATGAAAAGTCTTATGTTTGTACGCTGGTAGAACTTTGTAGAGCTCCGGGTTGACGTGCTCTTTAAGTCATGGTCATTTTGTATGCGAACTTTTTTCCTCTCGCTTAAAAGTGGACGACTAGCGCAGGTGTGCGCAATTTTCCTGGTAGTTAATTGCTCAAAAGAGGCGTCGACATGCCGCTGGTGACACTGCGGTCCTCAAGCTCGCTGCTAAGGGTCGCGTCTGCCTCCATCGCGGGGGGAACGACGCCAACTTACCGAGGGAGTCCTTTTCGTCCTTCTCCGGTTCCTATCTTATCGAGCGGTCGCGCATTCGTACGGCGTCGCGTCAGGGTCGGACATTATCCAACTTTTTTTTTTAAATTATAAAAAAAAAATACGCCACCACTGACCGACGCAGCTGTCACACAGTTGACTGCATCCGCGCTGCGTAGCTTGAGTTGGATGTTTTCGTCAAAATGCTGCCTTTGGTCCGACATCCAGTCCGCGCAGGGAATGGGAGGAGCTAAGTGTGACTGGCGGGGATATCCTCCAATCAGAAGCAGCGCTGTGTGGACCACCGAGGGGAGATATGTGATTGGCCAATAGGAAAACGCTAAAGTACCCCCTCCCTTACTCGGGATAGGTGGGCTTTAAAGAGGGAGTGATAACAAAATCACGTTTATTTACCACATCGATAGAAATGTTAGAAAAAATGTTTTTTTTTTAAAAGCCGCTGTCATTCCATCTGAGCAATAGTCTGAAAAAATAAATGCCATAACAAAAAAACAGGAAAAAAAATATATATATAAATACATATATATACAGGTAAAAGCCAGTAAATTAGAATATTTTGAAAAACTTGATTTATTTCAGTAATTGCATTCAAAAGGTGTAACTTGTACATTATATGTATTCATTGCACACAGACTGATGCATTCAAATGTTTATTTCATTTAATTTTGATGATTTGAAGTGGCAACAAATGAAAATCCAAAATTCCGTGTGTCACAAAATTAGAATATTACTTAAGGCTAATACAAAAAAGGGATGTTTAGAAATGTTGGCCAACTGAAAAGTATGAAAATGAAAAATATGAGCATGTACAATACTCAATACTTGGTTGGAGCTCCTTTTGCCTCAATTACTGCGTTAATGCGGCGTGGCATGGAGTCGATGAGTTTCTGGCACTGCTCAGGTGTTATGAGAGCCCAGGTTGCTCTGATAGTGGCCTTCAACTCTTCTGCGTTTTTGGGTCTGGCATTCTGCATCTTCCTTTTCACAATACCCCACAGATTTTCTATGGGGCTAAGGTCAGGGGAGTTGGCGGGCCAATTTAGAACAGAAATACCATGGTCCGTAAACCAGGCACGGGTAGATTTTGCACTGTGTGCAGGCGCCAAGTCCTGTTGGAACTTGAAAACTCCATCTCCATAGAGCAGGTCAGCAGCAGGAAGCATGAAGTGCTCTAAAACTTGCTGGTAGACGGCTGCGTTGACCCTGGATCTCAGGAAACAGAGTGGACCGACACCAGCAGATGACATGGCACCCCAAACCATCACTGATGGTGGAAACTTTACACTAGACTTCAGGCAACGTGGATCCTGTGCCTCTCCTGTCTTCCTCCAGACTCTGGGACCTCGATTTCCAAAGGAAATGCAAAATTTGCATGGTTGGGCGATGGTTTGGGGTGCCATGTCATCTGCTGGTGTCGGTCCACTCTGTTTCCTGAGATCCAGGGTCAACGCAGCCGTCTACCAGCAAGTTTTAGAGCACTTCATGCTTCCTGCTGCTGACCTGCTCTATGGAGATGGAGATTTCAAGTTCCAACAGGACTTGGCGCCTGCACACAGCGCAAAATCTACCCGTGCCTGGTTTACGGACCATGGTATTTCTGTTCTAAATTGGCCCGCCAACTCCCCTGACCTTAGCCCCATAGAAAATCTGTGGGGTATTGTGAAAAGGAAGATGCAGAATGCCAGACCCAAAAACGCAGAAGAGTTGAAGGCCACTATCAGAGCAACCTGGGCTCTCATAACACCTGAGCAGTGCCAGAAACTCATCGACTCCATGCCACGCCGCATTAACGCAGTAATTGAGGCAAAAGGAGCTCCAACCAAGTATTGAGTATTGTACATGCTCATATTTTTCATTTTCATACTTTTCAGTTGGCCAACATTTCTAAAAATCCCTTTTTTGTATTAGCCTTAAGTAATATTCTAATTTTGTGACACACGGAATTTTGGATTTTCATTTGTTGCCACTTCAAATCATCAAAATTAAATGAAATAAACATTTGAATGCATCAGTCTGTGTGCAATGAATAAATATAATGTACAAGTTACACCTTTTGAATGCAATTACTGAAATAAATCAAGTTTTTCAAAATATTCTAATTTACTGGCTTTTACCTGTGTATATATATATATATATATATATATATATAAATAAAAGAAATACTTGAATTTCAGTGTTCATTTATTTACACATGTACACACACATAACACTCATCTACTCATTGTTGAGTTAAGGGTTGAATTGTCCATCCTTGTTCTATTTGTCACTATTTTTCTAACCATGCTGAACGCCCTCACTGATGATGCATTGCTGTGTGGCACGCAAAAAGTGCTTTCATCAAATGCACTAGATGGCAGTATTGTCCTGTTTAAGAGTGTCACAACATTGCTGTTTACGGCAGACGAACTGCTTTACGGTAGACGAAATGCTGTTGTTGTGTGTTGTTACCGCGCTGGGAGGACGTTAATGAAACTGCCTAACAATAAACCCACATAGGAAACCAAGAACTCGCCCTCGATCATTCTACAGTTATAACGTGATTGGGCAGGTACGCCGTTTATATTGTGTGCCTGAATTTCGGGAGATTTTCGGGAGAAAATTTGTCCCGGGAGGCGCTGAATTTCGGGAGTCTCCCGGAAAATCCGGGAGGGTTGGCAAGTATGTTGTAGCATAATTTACAAAGATACAAATAATTGCTATTGCGACATCTAGTGCACACATTTAGAATATCAGTTTCTTTTATTCAAAATGTTCAGCCCCTTTTTATACTTTGCGAACTCATTCCGCAGGCCAGATAAACCCTGTTCGTGAGTCTTATACGGCCCGCAGGCCGTACGTTTGACACCCCTTATATAGAAGGACTATACTGCAAGATATATTTTCTAACATACAGTATAGTGAGTGTAATTTAAGTTTGTTCAAATAATCTGCAGACAGAATAATGGCCCTGAAGGAGGTATCCCTGCACAGTATAAAGCAGATCTGAATAGCTGTCATCATACTCTTTGAGGTCCACATGAAAGTAAGGACAAATGCATACTTTTCATTTTAGAAGGTAATGTCTAACCCAGGACAAAAATGTGCATAGAAACTCACCCAGATGGAAAATACACAGACATGAATACACACATATCAGCCCTTTTTATTAATGGCGCGTGAAGTTATTGTGAAACCGAGGTAATTAGTCTTGCCTATTTTTATACCTGCTATGCTACTAATATGGTACATGATAAATTATCATCATAATAGCTGACACAATGTCCTGAGTCCAAATATAGTGGCCATCATGTGTTCACATGTAGTCACATACCTTTAAAACAGTTTTAGAAAAGCCAACTGAAAAACCCTACTTTAGTCTTTGCTTTGAACTTTTGTGAAGGCAAGTACAAATGTGCCATTGGAGATGGAGACTTTGAGATCTCCCAGATTGCTTTAACATAACATTCCATGCACAAAACATTTCTATGAGTCAGCTTTTAGCTCAGATAATTTAAGCCTTGGAATCCTCGTGCACTAAAGCGAGTTTGCATAAACGTTTCTAATGTTTCTGTCGCTCTGGCGCCCTCATCAGTAAGATTAAAACATAGCACCATTTCGAGCACTTGCTGTGTTTTACTGTGTGTTTTCTGACATGTATTTCTGCAAATTAGAGTAAAGTAAATGTGCATGAACAGCACTGAGCTTAATTATCCAGAATTAACTGAATATATGCTGCAATTTATAGTTGTCCCTCATTTATCGCTGTTAATTGGTTCCCGACATGACCGCTAGAAATAATATAATTATAAATCAAACCTGTTTATAACCTTCTAAATATGCTTTGTTTTTGGTTTTTACATGAAATGACACCTTTTAGACACTTTAATTCCAATATAGTAATGCTGTCTGAGGCTGAGCCAATCAGTGCCCACGATACTGAACAGCACGCTCTGATTGGTTTGGTTTCCTCTCGTGGTCAATTATATTGTTATATTGACATTATTAGTTTATTTAGCCATTTTTAAGCTTGAAAATGCTTAATTTATGATTAACATTTTTGAATATACAAAACCCAAAACCAGTGAAGTTGGCACTTTGTGTAAATGGTAAATAAAAACAGAATACAATGATTTGCAAATCCTTTTCAACCTATATTCAATTGAATAGACTGCGAAGACAAGATACTTAACGTTCGAACTGGAAAACTTTATTTTTTGCCAATATTAGCTCATTTGGAATTTGATGTCTGCAGCATGTTTCAAAAAAGCTGGCACAAGTGGCAAAAAAGACTGAGAAAGTTGAGGAATGCTCAACACTAATTTGGAACATCCCACAGGTGAACAGGCTAATTGGGAGCAGGTGGGTGCCATGATTGGGTATAAAAGCAGCTTCCATGAAATGCTCAGTCATTCAAAAAACAAGGACGGGGCGAGGGTCACCACTTTGTGAACAAATGCGTGAGCAAATTGTCCAACAGTTTAAGTACAACATTTCTCAACGAGCTATTGCAAGGAATTTAGGGATTTCACCATTTACGGTTCATAATATGAACAAATGTTTTGCTGCCATTAAATTCTAAGTTAATGATTATTTGCAAAAAAAAATTAAGTTTCTCAGTTCGAACATTATACATCTTGTCTTTGCAATCTATTCAATTGAATAAAAATTGAAAAGGATTTGCAAATCATTGTATTCTGTTTTTATTTACGAATTGGTTTTGAGTTTTGTACTTGTACTAAAAAATATTTTTAAATATCCCCCAAAAGATCTGCGACGTTGTGAAGCCGCAATATTTGAAGCGCGATGTGGCGAGGGACGACTGGAAAGGAAAATACTAATTTGCTAATCCCCAAAATAGACAGTCGAGATGTTCACCATAATTAAAACGGCCTGTAATCATTGTAATAAATAATTTTTAGGCAAAAAAAAGATATGAATAATTTGTGATCCAAGTGCAAATAAATAAATATAGGAAATAACAATTCATAAAACATGCATTTAGAAAAGATTGGCTTTTTTCTTCATGTCGTTACGTTTCCAAAGTGGAAGTCTGTCAAATTGTTGTTTCGCCATGCCAAAGATTTCAAAGAAGGAATCAGGAGATAGGTGACGCTGAAATGGAATAACAGGAAAAAAGCAATAAACATACAGTATACAGGTAAAAGCCAGTAAATTAGAATATTTTGAAAAACTTGATTTATTTCAGTAATTGCATTCAAAAGGTGTAACTTGTACATTATATTTATTCATTGCACACAGACTGATGCATTCAAATGTTTATTTCATTTAATTTTGATGATTTGAAGTGGCAACAAATGAAAATCCAAAATTCCGTGTGTCACAAAATTAGAATATTACTTAAGGCTAATACAAAAAAGGGATTTTTAGAAATGTTGGCCAACTGAAAAGTATGAAAATGAAAAATATGAGCATGTACAATACTCAATACTTGGTTGGAGCTCCTTTTGCCTCAATTACTGCGTTAATGCGGCGTGGCATGGAGTCGATGAGTTTCTGGCACTGCTCAGGTGTTATGAGAGCCCAGGTTGCTCTGATAGTGGCCTTCAACTCTTCTGCGTTTTTGGGTCTGGCATTCTGCATCTTCCTTTTCACAATACCCCACAGATTTTCTATGGGGCTAAGGTCAGGGGAGTTGGCGGGCCAATTTAGAACAGAAATACCATGGTCCGTAAACCAGGCACGGGTAGATTTTGCGCTGTGTGCAAGCGCCAAGTCCTGTTGGAACTTGAAATCTCCATCTCCATAGAGCAGGTCAGCAGCAGGAAGCATGAAGTGCTCTAAAACTTGCTGGTAGACGGCTGCGTTGACCCTGGATCTCAGGAAACAGAGTGGACCGACACCAGCAGATGACATGGCACCCCAAACCATCACCCAACCATGCAAATTTTGCATTTCCTTTGGAAATCGAGGTCCCAGAGTCTGGAGGAAGACAGGAGAGGCACAGGATCCACGTTGCCTGAAGTCTAGTGTAAAGTTTCCACCATCAGTGATGGTTTGGGGTGCCATGTCATCTGCTGGTGTCGGTCCACTCTGTTTCCTGAGATCCAGGGTCAACGCAGCCGTCTACCAGCAAGTTTTAGAGCACTTCATGCTTCCTGCTGCTGACCTGCTCTATGGAGATGGAGATTTCAAGTTCCAACAGGACTTGGCGCCTGCACACAGCGCAAAATCTACCCGTGCCTGGTTTACGGACCATGGTATTTCTGTTCTAAATTGGCCCGCCAACTCCCCTGACCTTAGCCCCATAGAAAATCTGTGGGGTATTGTGAAAAGGAAGATGCAGAATGCCAGACCCAAAAACGCAGAAGAGTTGAAGGCCACTATCAGAGCAACCTGGGCTCTCATAACACCTGAGCAGTGCCAGAAACTCATCGACTCCATGCCACGCCGCATTAACGCAGTAATTGAGGCAAAAGGAGCTCCAACCAAGTATTGAGTATTGTACATGCTCATATTTTTCATTTTCATACTTTTCAGTTGGCCAACATTTCTAAAAATCCCTTTTTTGTATTAGCCTTAAGTAATATTCTAATTTTGTGACATAATTTTGGATTTTCATTTGTTGCCACTTCAAATCATCAAAATTAAATGAAATAAACATTTGAATGCATCAGTCTGTGTGCAATGAATAAATATAATGTACAAGTTACACCTTTTGAATGCAATTACTGAAATAAATCAAGTTTTTCAAAATATTCTAGTTTACTGGCTTTTACCTGTATTTGATAAAACTCGGGGTATGTCATTTTACCTCAAGTCTTGTTCTGTCAACCTCTCTTGGAAGCTTCACACGCCCCCTGCTGGTAACCGTGAGCATCTCATATGGGTACACCTTAACCAAAATACTGTGTTAAAGCCCAAACATGTACTGTATATTTTATGCATGCTTGGTTAGTAATTGCAAAAAAAAAAAAAAAAGAGAAAAAAAAAAGGCTCCGAGATTAGAGAAAAAAATACTTGCTTTTGGCTCCAGCAAGTTAGGTAATGACACTCCTCTGTCTATTCGTGCAAATGGATGTGGGCTCTCATGGAGCAGCTACAGACACAAGCAAGCAGGGTTAATGCTAACATTGCACGAGCAACACAGTCATTAACAGTGTAGAATGCACGCTTAAGCCAGATGCAGTCAGAATATGCATTCATACTGAATGGAGCACACCGATCCTCTCACGTACCTTGAAATCTGCAGGAAAAAGAGACAAGACAAAACACTTACTTGCAAGGTCATTAAGGTCAGGAAAATAATTATTTCAAAATAGAAAATAAAGGCATTTGCATGCATACCCCTAAACGTGTCACCGCTGCTTGCTGATTGTTGCTGAACACAAGGAAATGTTGATGTAATTTTGATAAATCCTGTAAATTAACGCCTCGAGAGGACATTCACTTACCGGATTGAGGCCATTGCAGCCATATCCAGGCAAAGAGGATGTATGGGAGGAATTTGGATCTGTGTCAAAGTCAGATGGCAGATAGATTAATTCAGAATTACATTTGCACAATACAGAATTCATATGTATTGCTGACATTTTAAAATGTTCTCCGTTTGTTTATTTAGATCCCCCATTAGCTTCTGCAATAGCAGCCGCTAAGTCTTCCTGGGGTCCAACATTTAAAAAATTGATACATGTACACTAGGGATGTCCGATAATGGCTTTTTGCCGATATCCGATATTGTCCAACTCTTTAATTACTGATACCGATATCAACCGATACCAACCGATATATACAGTCGTGGAATTAACACATTATTATGCCTAATTTGGACAACCAGGTATGGTGAAGATAAGGTACTTTTAAAAAAAATTAATAAAATAAAATAAGATAAATAAATTAAAAACATTTTCTTGAATAAAAAAGAAAGTAAAACAATATAAAAATAGTTACATAGAAACTAGTAATTAATGAAAATGAGTAAAATTAACTGTTAAAGGTTAGTACTATTAGTGGACCAGCAGCACGCACAATCATGTGTGCTTACGGACTGTATCCCTTGCAGACTGTATTGATTTATATTGATATATAATGTAGGAACCAGAATATTAATAACAGAAAGAAACAACCCTTTTGTGTGAATGATTGTGAATGAGTGTAAATGGGGGAGGGAGGTTTTTTGGCTTAGTGCACTAATTGTAAGTGTATCTTGTGGTTTTTTATGTTGATTTAATAAAAAAAACAAAAAAAAAAAAAAACGATACTGATAATTTCGGATATTACATTTTAATGCATTTATCGGCCTGCCGATATTATCGGAAATCTCTAATGTACACCAATAGACACACTCAAACATGAAAAATACAACACTATAGTTACATACAGTCTTTATGCTAGTATAGATCACACAATGGCCATGAAAATATATTTGTTGTTTACAAAAAAGGTACACATTATTTGCACGTAATCCAGTTAGAAAAGAAAAATAGACCAAAAGAACAAGAAAATTATTTTAATTCTTAAGTAGATATATAAAATCGTAATCTTTTACAAAAAGTTACGGAATTTCTTCCCATAATAAATTGAGGAAGTAAATTGCAACCCACCATTGCAACGTCTTCTGCATTAAAATTGTGCGAAAGAGGTATTAAAAAGCGACTTTCTGTCAACTGACGCATGGAATGTTGATTAATATTTATTTTTAAAACTGACAGTTTACAAGCTTTTTTGTTGTAATAGTTTTCCATAACAACATTAATAACATATTAACTGGTCCTACACTTTACAGTTAACCAAGCCAGCCAATGAATTTGCATAACACTCGTCCGAAGTGGGCAATTTAGGACAACACGAGCAGTAACTTGCACTTTGCTTAAATTCATTTCTGTGGTATATGACCAAATAACATAACAAAAATATAAAAGTGACAAAACTAAAGATTCATCTTTTGAATTGTCATGACACTATTGGGTATACATTTTTACAGTGCTTTATTACTGCCATACATTTCAGCAACATGGTATTATTTTGACTGTTCCAATTTAACATATTGCCAACATTGACAACAAAGAGCTTTACTTCAGTAACCTGTTCAATGACTTTAATCTTCAACTCAAGTGAGCCAAGTTAACAGACATGACTTAAATAAATTAAATCCTGTGCATTTAAAATCTAAATTGTTTTAAACTGCAGCTAAAGTCCAACATGCGTGTGTACTTTCTTACTATAAACCAGGCACAGCAATTGTAAAGCATTTACAAGAGTCTATAAGACTGTCAGCAACAAGAGGGCGAAAGGTTGTCAAAGGTTCAGTCATTTCTGCCAATAAAATTTGATAAGTTCATGCTGGAAAAACATGAATAATGCCACAGATTTGTGTCAGAAAATTAATCATTTCAGTACCTTGCTGTTTGTAAATTGGAGGCCTTTTGTACATGTTGAAACCTTGATCTGCAGACAGAAAACCACATAGTATAAGCAATAATTACATATTGTATCTTTTGGGGGGAAATACAATACATTAACAATACAAAATAAAGATTCAAATATCACCAGGTGTAGATGAAGCTAAATCTCTTATTTAATGGCCATACTTATGTTTTAAAATATAAAGCAACCGTGTACAAAATGTACATATTAGGGTAAAAGAAAATTGCAGGGATAAAAACAGGGTTTCCCAAACTTCCTTACAAGGACCCAAAGGTATCAAAATTGACCTAAATACAAGACAGTAATTTTCCCTATAAAATCTCTCAAAAACCGGGTTGTCTTTTATGATGCTAATGGTTACCATGGAGGCAGAGTCAACAAACAACTGTCAAGAATTAAATGAAATTGACAAATGACCATGGCGGCCATTTCCTACATTGATTGATTGATTGAAATTTTTATTAGTAGATTGCACAGTACAGTACATATTCCGTACAATTGACCACTAAATGGTAACACCTGAATAAGTTTTTCAACTTGTTTAAGTCCACGTTAATCAATTCATGGTAAAACAGGCAAAACATGAGTGGTGCTTAGGGCCCCACGATCTGTGGGGGCCCCTGTTTTACACGAAGAAGTGCATTTAAAATGTCAATTAATGAATGACAGGGCACTTCATATAAAATTTTACTGCAAACATATTCCTAGCCCATTCCTGCTTCACCATTGATAAGAATTAGGGCTGTCAGCGATAAGGCGTTAACTACAATTTCCTTTAATGGCGCAAATGTTTTTGATGCGCGATTAACGTGCGCGTGTCCTGTCTGACCCTAGGTCCATTCTGTAGCGTGGGAAATTTGTATCTGCGCTCAGTTACTGTTGAGCCATGAGCGGGGGAAAAATAACAAGCAGAAATGGACAAAGAAAAGGGTACATTTTGGAAAGCCCAGGTACAAAGCCATGGCACATGAGTCATGAGCCATCATCCATCCATTCATCCATTTTCTACCGCTTATTCCCTTCGGGGTCGCGGGGGGCGCTGGAGCCTATCTCAGCTACGATCGGGCGGAAGGCGGGGTACACCCTGGACAAGTCGCCACACTGCAGCAAATGCCAGCAGGAGTGCTTTCATTCAGAGAGGTGGAGCTTCACTTTTGCGTTTAGATTACAATCTACTGCATTGATAACATAAAATGTACATTGTTACTGTAACTGCTTTAACAAGATGAGATACAAGCTCAGCAGAAATGAAAGATGGAAGGCAGGAAGTCGAGAGCCTCATCATAATCTGTGATATTTCTACCTACATAAATGCTACTACATCAATTGAGAAATATGGGGGCGGTGGGATTTTCTGACAGGCCGAAATATTGTGTACATTCTTTTATAACATGTTCTGGTTCATAGCCCCCATTAACAGAATGTTTAGCAGGCTGAATATTACACTTTCTTAAGACATTGTCATGCAGTGATATGAATACCATTAACTTGCACAACGTGTAATGTACAGAATATCAGAAGCATTTATTCAGGTACAAATATTCCAGATTACATCACCAAACATCTTTGAAAAAACAAACCATGATCGTAGCAATCCACACTTTGTGCTATTAATGCTCGAAACTGGTATCTAAACATGGAAGTGTAGCTCCTCACCTCTGAATGCAAGTGTTCCTACAGCAGGAGTTAAAATTCTGTTGGGGATACACCAACCCACTGCAGGTATTTATTTTATTGTCATTGAAAGCGTGTTTATGTCCATTTTGTGTTGATCTGTTTAAAAAAGCATGTTTAATAAACACATTTTCCACCCATGGTTTTAAAAAATTAGAATATTATCCGTTTTATTAACGATGAAAAATTGTATCTATCCAGGATTAATTTCAAGTTAACTATGAACAATATATGGTTAATCACGATAAATATTTTAATCGTTTGACAGCCGTAATAAGAATAAAATAGCACCATTCTCTAGTGGTGTACAGTTTTAGCGCTGGGCTGGTATTTTTGACATACCGTATTTTTCGGACTATAAGTCACAGTTTTTTTCATAGTGTGGCCGGGGTGCGACTTATACTCAGGAGCGACTTATGTGTGAAATTATTAACACATTACCGTAAAATATCAAATAATATTATTTAGCTCATTCACGTAAGAGACTAGACGTATAAGATTTCATAGGATTTAGCGATTAGGAGTGACAGATTGTTTGAATGACTCTTACCATAATATGTTACGTTAACATACCAGGCACGTTCTCAGTTGGTTATTTATGTGTTATATAACATACACTTATTCAGCCTGTTGTTCACTATTCTTTATTTATTTTAAATTGCCTTTCAAATGTCTATTCTTGGTGTTGGGTTTTATCAAATAAATTTTGTGTGCGACTTATATATGTTTTTTTTTCCTTCTTTATTATACATTTTCGGCCGGTGCGACTTATACTCCGGAGCGACTTATACTCCGAAAAATACGGTACATGGATCGAATATTATGTTCAATTTGTTATTTTACAGAGGTGGGACCAAGTCATTGTTTTGCAAGTCGCAAGTAAGTCTCAAGTCTTTGCCCTCAAGTCCGAGTCAAGTCCCGAGTCAAGACAGGCAAGCCCCGAGTCAAGTCCAAAGTCAAGACTGGAAAGTCTCAAGTCAAGTCCTAAGTCCTGCATTTTGAGTTTCGAGTCCTTTCAAGTCCTTTTAACCACAGACTAATATATTAACACAGATTGTGTATGCTTTTCAAACGCTGTATTTATTTATTAAAACAAGTGCATTTTAAATTGCAGGAAAGAAAATTGTGCTGACATTGCACTTTATAATAGCACTATTAACCAGTCATTTTAAACATTAACTCATTCCTTTACAGAACAAACACATTGAAAAATAAAGTGCAAATGTACTTATTTGTACAAAAGTGTTAACATTGAAAAAACATGACATATACGTGAACATAACAAAAAAGTTGTACTTTTTATATGTCAGGGCCCTATGCTGCATTGCATTTGCAAAAGACCAAATTAGCCAAGAGTCTGTCAGTCATTTGTGCACGATGGGGGCGTAGTATGATGCCACCATGGCTGAAAACTCGCTCCACTGGAGCACTGGAGGCAGGCACTGCCAAGACTCTCATGGCCACTCGGAACAGTGAAGGAAGAGTCTTCATGTTCAATGCCCAGAACAAAAGGGGGGAGAGAGTTGTTTTGGGTTGGTGCACTACTTGTAAGTGCATCTTGTGTTTTTTATGTTGATTTAATTAAAAAAAGAAAAGAAAAAAAAATTATTTCTTGTGCGGCCCGATACCAATCGATCCACGGACCAGTACCGGGCCGCGGCCCGGTGGTTGGAGACCACTGAGGTAAACAACCAACAGTATGTCAGAAAGCTAGCTAAAACGGTACACATATTCATAATATAGTATACATTTTAACTGACCTTTATTTTACTATTTTTGTCTTTTTTTAGGTGGCTAAAATACGCGGTGCTGCTGACCGCCGTCTAACGTTACGTGTGATATATTGACTAACGTAACCCTGCTTAAAAAAAATCACTGAACAAAAAGTATGAATAAGGTAGTGAACTGCAACAGATTCCCGTGTTTGCAATAACGTTATAACGTTAGCAGTGAGTTTACAGCCTCACTGATTTAACTACACAGCAAATAAAAGTCACGTTACTTAGCCAATAAACGTTATCTTACATTCAAAACTTACCGTTCTTTGTGCAACTTCAAATGCCGGACGAAGTTGGAAGTTGTTGCCTCTCCATCAGTAATTTTCGAACCGCATGTGTTGCATACTGCAAACCGTTTTGTGTTGACCACCTCGTAATTTTTATACCCAAACGAAATTATTTTAGGTATCATTTTTTGTTCACTGGCGTGTGGTTTGGACATGTCTTCTTTGTTGGTTGTCCTGCAATTTGATTGGATGAATGCTGTGTGATGAAAACAAAGTAGATCTAATTTGATTGGCTGTTGTACTGAGACCACACCAGCTGACACACGCAACGCTGATAGACAAGTACACAATGAAAAATACGGAGCGCTCCCGAATAACTTTTTTATCTTTGGGTTTTGGGGAAAGTAGCAAGTCATGTCAAGTCATGTCAATTCAAAAGGCTCAAGTCCAAGTGAAGTCACAAGTCATTGATGTTAAAGTCTAAGTCGAGTTGCAAGTCTTTTTACATTTTGTCAAGTCGAGTCTAAAGTCATCAAATTCATGACTCGAGTCCAAGTCATGTGACTCGAGTCCACACCTCTGTTATTTTACACTAAAAACATACATTTTTGAACAATGTATTTCGAATGAATTTGGTGGTACAAAACATGCATCAAATTAAACTCAAGTTTGACTAAAAAAAAAGTATAAAAGTTGTTTGACATAAATAAAAAAGTGTAAACATTTTCTGTAATGGGGGACTTCAAAATACAATTCTGCTTAGAGTCTGACCCTCAGTTTGGGAAACCTTGAAGTAGAAAGGTGAAAAAAGGGGATAGCAGAGGCCTGCCTGCCTTACCTTTGTTGTCAGGGTGATGGGAAGAGAGGGAGAGCAAGGTGTCGTTGACAGAAAATAAAGGGCCTATTTGTTATTCCAGGAAAAAAGTGAAGGGAGGGAGTGGAGGATGTAGAAGAGAAGGTGGTGAGATAGAGAACAGGTGAGTCACAGGTGAGCAGAGGGGAAAGTACCGACCAAAAGCACCATGGCTCTTCTTACCGGGCCGGTGGAAGTGCTGAGGGGATCTGGTGGGCGTGTAGCTGTGATGACTGTACGACTGAACACCGAATGATCCGTGACTTGCCGACTTGGGAATGCTTTTTCTCATCTCAAAGCTCTCCTTGACAAATACGAAGAGGACACACATGGAAGATGAGCACACAGATTATTCTTGGAACACGCCGACCACCATAAATATATTTACCTCTGTGGTCTCTGATACATTTGCTGGAGACTGGAAAGAAAAGATCGCCAATTAGGATATTTTCACTTTTTGTTTCAAATGAACTCATCAGTTTTCTCCTAACCGCTGCGACAAGATTGGTTCTTTCGCAGCAATATACTTGATACATTTTATTTTTCCACTTTCAGTGCCCCTGAATGACTTTTCCACGTTGAACAACATTACCTGTGCAGAACTCTGTCTGTCCTGAGGCTGTGTGGTGCCTTTGCAGTCCGAGCTGAGGACGTCACTCTTATAGGACATCATATCAGGATGCTCTATGTCATAAATAGCCTTGACTCTGGGAATTGCTGCTAAGTCTCGGTAATCAATGATCTCATCATCTACTTTAGCCTGGGAGTGGGATAGTGAGGGGTGGGGGAAGGAGAGAGAGGAAGGGAGAGGATGAGGACAGAGGAGGATTGAGAAGAGGAGCAGAATTATGGGTTACGTCAGGTGAAAGGTCAAAGGCTGGTACTGCACTAAAATCCCACAATGCCAGGTTGGTCAATGGGGGTTTAGGTGAGGTGAAAGCGCATTCAATGACACAGACTACTGTACAACCGTTTTTATGGCTCAAAACACCATTTTGTGTGGGGTCTCATTTCAGTCTTTTTTAATACTTGTGTAAACACACGAGTGACTATACAGGTAAAAGCCAGTAAATTAGAATATTTTGAAAAACTTGATTTATTTCAGTAATTGCATTCAAAAGGTGTAACTTGTACATTATATTTATTCATTGCACACAGACTGATGCATTCAAATGTTTATTTCATTTAATTTTGATGATTTGAAGTGGCAATAAATGAAAATCCAAAATTCCGTGTGTCACAAAATTAGAATATTACTTAAGGCTAATACAAAAAAGGGATTTTTAGAAATGTTGGCCAACTGAAAAGTATGAAAATGAAAAATATGAGCATGTACAATACTCAATACTTGGTTGGAGCTCCTTTTGCCTCAATTACTGCGTTAATGCGGCGTGGCATGGAGTCGATGAGTTTCTGGCACTGCTCAGGTGTTATGAGAGCCCAGGTTGCTCTGATAGTGGCCTTCAACTCTTCTGCGTTTTTGGGTCTGGCATTCTGCATCTTCCTTTTCACAATACCCCACAGATTTTCTATGGGGCTAAGGTCAGGGGAGTTGGCGGGCCAATTTAGAACAGAAATACCATGGTCCGTAAACCAGGCACGGGTAGATTTTGCGCTGTGTGCAGGCGCCAAGTCCTGTTGGAACTTGAAATCTCCATCTCCATAGAGCAGGTCAGCAGCAGGAAGCATGAAGTGCTCTAAAACTTGCTGGTAGACGGCTGCGTTGACCCTGGATCTCAGGAAACAGAGTGGACCGACACCAGCAGATGACATGGCACCCCAAACCATCACTGATGGTGGAAACTTTACACTAGACTTCAGGCAACGTGGATCCTGTGCCTCTCCTGTCTTCCTCCAGACTCTGGGACCTCGATTTCCAAAGGAAATGCAAAATTTGCATGGTTGGGTGATGGTTTGGGGTGCCATGTCATCTGCTGGTGTCGGTAATTGAGGCAAAAGGAGCTCCAACCAAGTATTGAGTATTGTACATGCTCATATTTTTCATTTTCATACTTTTCAGTTGGCCAACATTTCTAAAAATCCCTTTTTTGTATTAGCCTTAAGTAATATTCTAATTTTGTGACACACGGAATTTTGGATTTACATTTGTTGCCACTTCAAATCATCAAAATTAAATGAAATAAAAATTTGAATGCATCAGTCTGTGTGCAATGAATAAATATAATGTACAAGTTACACCTTTTGAATGCAATTACTGAAATAAATCAAGTTTTTCAAAATATTCTAATTTACTGGCTTTTACCTGTAGGGCTGAATGCAGCCTAATGAGTATTGTGATGTGTATTTCTGGTCTTGTCATCCTCGTCCGGACAGAAGGGTGACACAGCAGTGTGTCTGGATCAAAAGAGATATCGGAGACGCTGTACTGAACTAAAAGTTGCTTTATTACAAGCGAGCGACATTATGAGTCAAAAATGAGGCACTCCTAACTTGGAGAAGCCAAACCATCAGTTTCATATTCTTCCTTTCTGTGTCTGGGTGTGTGCTAACCAATGTTCCCTCTAATTTTTCATGTGTGTGAGCAAACGCACAAACTCCCTGAGCATTCAGTGGAGCCAATGTGAGCAACATCAGACGTGCACACTGTGGCCACACCAGTGTCACACCTGTCCCAAACCTGACATCATCACAATTTAAATGTTTTATTAAAATAATTTACTGATATAAGTGATTTTGCCCTCTTACAATGACAATGACAAAAAAACATGTTTTTCATGACCTATGTGCTAGTATTGTATGTCTGGCTGCAGGTCCTGCCTTAAAAAGAAATGTTACCCCTTTCAGAGATTACATTTAGTTCCTGTAACTTTCTGTCTGTAAAATACATCTTTTTATTAGCATTTCTGAAATATAGTGACAATATTTCATGAATAATATCCTTAGATTAACATTCTTAATAAATGGCAGTAAAATAAGCACACATCTGATTGAGGAGTCAGAGTGTTACAACCTGGCATTTACACATTGTGTGTCGTTGGGGTTGTCCGACTTTTTGTGTGGCCATAAATGCAGCACTGGCTAAGTGCCATGAGTGCTTGTGTTGGTGCAGGTGAGACAGAGCGAGCGGCTTCTGTTGAAATGACGGATGATAATGTTGGTTTAAGCCTGGTTTGTATGGCAGAAAATTACCAGTTTTTATAGATGTGTATGTTTTTGGTGTGGTTACAAACAGTTTTGCTCAATAAAGTGATTGATGGAATTCCTGTCCGTAAAGTGTCTCGACAGACGATAATTGAACTGTGTTGACAAAGATTGTTTTATTCATTGGGGCCATTCTTGTTGTCACCTGTGACTCACAAAGTTGCATTGCAAAATCATACAAAATAAACTGTAATGTGTTTATTTTGTTTAAAGTTCAGATGGGATTTTTGATTTTCTGCACGGCATTAATTTGCTGTGCGCGGAGGACGCGTGAGCAGTGCGCAATTGCACAGGCGCGCACCTTAGAGGGAACGTTGGTGCTAACTCAGGACAGCACACCCTGACCATAAAAGGAGATATTCACGTGTAAGTGTCTGGAAAGACAACAGATGCATGTTGTATCTTGGATGCTGGCATTAAGCTAAACATGTAATAAAGTTGATTTGATTTGATGTAGTCTTTTCTCACGGATAGGGCCAGCACCTTTGCATACCAAGGTCCAATTTTATTGCCTTTTCTTCCGCGAGAACTAATCCAATCCACACACAAATGTCAATACTAAAGGTCCCTATGTTATTATGTGCCCAAACTGAAATACCTACCATTTAAACTGGTGTTTTGCTTTGTCAAAGATGAATATAAACATTCACCATATGCAAAACATAATATGAGTTAATTAAATCACTTCAATTGCAATAGTCGTCCTCGCCACATTGCGCTTCCAGGTTTGCGGCTTGTAAAAAGTGACTATGTGGGTGTTATTTCATGTCTAGAGGGCTTTATTAATTTTAAAACTTTATTTAGAATGTTGTAAATTGTTTTTTATGCTCTAGCTATAAAAATATTCCATTAACAAATAATAATTTGTACTCTGTGGTAAACCAGCCAACCAATTAACAGCGATAAACAGAGGTTTACTGTGAATCAAGGGTATTCAGGGAAGGAGCACGGAGCCCCTATTAAAATTGTGATTGTGTTTAAAATCAAACTGGTCCTACTTTTTAAATTCGATCTCAATTCTGTACACTGCTGCTGGAATTTTAATTTTCCTGAGGGAACTCTCCTGAAAGAATCAATAAAGTACTATCTACTATCTATCTATCTAAAGATAGCTTGTTATTGTGCAATATTATACTAAGATATTCAAACAATACAGTATAATGCCGCAAAAAACTCACTGACAACTGGCGTGTTAATTGCTGGCTGGAGATTAGCGCTTTAATCATTTGCTGGCAACTGGTGCACAAATTGCTGGTTGCCAACTAGCACGCTAATCACTAGCTGGCAACCACACGCTAATTGCTAGCTGACAACCAGCATCCAAATTGTTAGCTGGCAATTAGACCACTAATTGCTGGCTATCTTAAATGCTAACATGAATACAATAATATAATTATTCATGTTCAATCACCAAAATGATTCTCGAGCGCGGCCACCGCTGATGCTCACTGCTCCCTTCACCTCCTAGGGGGTGGAACAAGGGGATGGGTCAAATGCAGAGGGTAATTTCACCACACTTACAGGTAAAAGCCAGTAAATTAGAATATTTTGAAAAACTTGATTTATTTCAGTAATTGCATTCAAAAGGTGTAACTTGTACATTATATTTATTCATTGCACACAGACTGATGCATTCAAATGTTTATTTCATTTAATTTTGATGATTTGAAGTGGTAACAAATGAAAATCCAAAATTCCGTGTGTCACAAAATTAGAATATTACTTAAGGCTAATACAAAAAAGGGATTTTTAGAAATGTTGGCCAACTGAAAAGTATGAAAATGAAAAATATGAGCATGTACAATACTCAATACTTGGTTGGAGCTCCTTTTGCCTCAATTACTGCGTTAATGCGGCGTGGCATGGAGTCGATGAGTTTCTGGCACTGCTCAGGTGTTATGAGAGCCCAGGTTGCTCTGATAGTGGCCTTCAACTCTTCTGCGTTTTTGGGTCTGGCATTCTGCATCTTCCTTTTCACAATACCCCACAGATTTTCTATGGGGCTAAGGTCAGGGGAGTTGGCGGGCCAATTTAGAACAGAAATACCATGGTCCGTAAACCAGGCACGGGTAGATTTTGCGCTGTGTGCAGGCGCCAAGTCCTGTTGGAACTTGAAATCTCCATCTCCATAGAGCAGGTCAGCAGCAGGAAGCATGAAGTGCTCTAAAACTTGCTGGTAGACGGCTGCGTTGACCCTGGATCTCAGGAAACAGAGTGGACCGACACCAGCAGATGACATGGCACCCCAAACCATCACCCAACCATGCAAATTTTGCATTTCCTTTGGAAATCGAGGTCCCAGAGTCTGGAGGAAGACAGGAGAGGCACAGGATCCACGTTGCCTGAAGTCTAGTGTAAAGTTTCCACCATCAGTGATGGTTTGGGGTGCCATGTCATCTGCTGGTGTCGGTCCACTCTGTTTCCTGAGATCCAGGGTCAACGCAGCCGTCTACCAGCAAGTTTTAGAGCACTTCATGCTTCCTGCTGCTGACCTGCTCTATGGAGATGGAGATTTCAAGTTCCAACAGGACTTGGCGCCTGCACACAGCGCAAAATCTACCCGTGCCTGGTTTACGGACCATGGTATTTCTGTTCTAAATTGGCCCGCCAACTCCCCTGACCTTAGCCCCATAGAAAATCTGTGGGGTATTGTGAAAAGGAAGATGCAGAATGCCAGACCCAAAAACGCAGAAGAGTTGAAGGCCACTATCAGAGCAACCTGGGCTCTCATAACACCTGAGCAGTGCCAGAAACTCATCGACTCCATGCCACGCCGCATTAACGCAGTAATTGAGGCAAAAGGAGCTCCAACCAAGTATTGAGTATTGTACATGCTCATATTTTTCATTTTCATACTTTTCAGTTGGCCAACATTTCTAAAAATCCCTTTTTTGTATTAGCCTTAAGTCCTTAAGTAATATTCTAATTTTGTGACACACGGAATTTTGGATTTTCATTTGTTGCCACTTCAAATCATCAAAATTAAATGAAATAAACATTTGAATGCATCAGTCTGTGTGCAATGAATAAATATAATGTACAAGTTACACCTTTTGAATGCAATTACTGAAATAAATCAAGTTTTTCAAAATATTCTAATTTACTGGCTTTTACCTGTAGTGTGCGTGTGACTATCAGTGGTACTTTAACTTGAACTTTAATTTAATGTTTTTACAGTGGGTAGGGTGGCCGTGCCACTGTCATTTCTAAAAACACTACCAAGTATTGGCTTGGAAAATTGCAGCGGGAATATAAAAAGTATATATTTTTAAAAAGTCTAATCAATTAAAAATTTCACGGACCCCCCTGTTAAAGACCTCTGCTGTAAATTACTATTGACAACCAGAAGTAGATTTGGCTGTAGGAGCCTCAGTGTGTGCATAAAAGACACAAAAGCAGTTAATGTAATATAAGTTATAGGTCCAAGGGGGACTAAACTGCAGTGAAGCCAATTCAAAACTGCTATGCCGCTTCGGCAACAATTAAGGAAGTAAAATAAACACTAAAAATGGGCAAAAACTATGAAAAAACTAATGTTTTTTGGACTTTATATATTTAGGGAAAAAGTTCAGCTACAATAGAACCTTGACTGGAACTGTTGTTTTAGAATTATGGCCATAAATCTATCATGACGACAGCTTTCGAAGCGGTGTTAAATTAGCAATTATCTCTACAGGCTTTTGAACGATACCAGCCGCAAAATGCCTCTAAACCGAACTAAAATTATTACACAGGACATGTTGACTCATCGCTGAATAAAAGTTTAGCAGAAACAAAATGTAACCATGAAGCAATTCAGCCCATTAT
The DNA here is from genome assembly GCF_033978685.3 of Nerophis lumbriciformis. Classification (NCBI taxonomy): domain Eukaryota; kingdom Metazoa; phylum Chordata; class Actinopteri; order Syngnathiformes; family Syngnathidae; genus Nerophis; species Nerophis lumbriciformis. Next base: position 4,892,701 of record NC_084558.2, on the reverse strand, counting down.
TATGAAAAAGAACAAGTAACAGCTGCAGAGCACGACGACCACCGTGATGATCAGCTACTGAAGTGACCAGACGCCATCATCATGTGGCCCCCCAGTGGTTGTAGCCCTACTGTTTATGCCAGGGGCTGGCCCTGACAATATCAACTGATATATTGCGTTGAAGATCTGATTCAAATAATGTCATGTGACTTACACATGTGTTGCGACTGGGGCTTCCAGGTATACAGGACTCTGGTCTGGAGCAGGAGCTTTCAGATGACGATAGAGTTGACTGAGGAAGAAAATACACTTTTTTACAACGTCTCCTCTGATGAACAGCATCATTGCACACAACAATGAGGTCCTCATGCCAGACATTTTATTGTGATCACAGCCAAGCATGCTGCAATGTGATAGGCGCACACTACATTAGGCACACCTACACAAACTAATGATATCAAAAACAAGTGCTTCATTCAAAATGATGCCATTAAGATAATTATGCTGAGGAAACTATAAACATCATATAAAAAGATGCTGATAATGCACATTCACATATAAACATTAAATGAGGATGAGACCACTTTGATACAGTTTGTACATCAGGAATATTTAACCAAATTGTTTTAGGGGCCACATTTTGCAAAAGCTAAAGACCCTTCAGTATTAGTCTTATTTTGTATATTCCGGAGAACCAGCATCCTCTACAATAGACCTTTGATTTTTTTCTATTTATTTTGTCAGAGTTACAGGAGCGCTCTGTTGTTTTTAAGGATTTTCTGCAAAAAAAGTTAGTCAAAGATCATCTCTTTGACAGCACTGCAGTGTTTTTAAGGATCTGCTGCAAAATTGTGAGTCTCTCAAGTTTTTTGAACTGAACCCCCGGCCACAAGTTGAATAGACCCAATGATGAAAAAAAGAGGACCTAAAACGGAACCGCGAGAAACACTCAAGTTGAACAAATGACTACTGACTGCATCTGAAGTAAACAATCTACAGCAACATCTTAGTTACATAAATCATATTACAAAAAAAATGTGTAACTGCCAAAAAGAGTGGACTTAAAGGGGTGCCTTGAGGAACGCCTCAGTTATGTAAATCACAAGTTAAGGACCCCAGTGGTTTAGGTTTCCTTGCAAGGTTAAAATGTCAATGCAAGAATCTGCCAATGTGTTTACAGTGATCCAAGTTCCTCCATACAACAGGAGCACTCTCGTGTTTTAGGAATTTGCTTAAAGATTATGTGTCTCTCAAGTTTTGAACTGAACCAGCCATTCGGTATGATGTCATTCCAGGGCCTTTTGAAAAGCTCTGTTGTACATTAAAGATGCTAAAATCAATCAAATATTGCTCAATATGCTAAGCTATCGGGACAAAATATCAACATTGTAGCTTTGTGTTATAGGTGACAAAGCAATTTAATGTCATATTTAATCATTTACGTTTATTTAGTTTTTAGAACGTCCAGAGGACCAATAAAAAAATGACCTGCCAGCCAAAAATGCCTCCTGGTCATACTTTGAACATCCTTGCCTTAGCCCAGTCCTTCTCAACTCGTGGGGCGGGACCCCATGGGAGGGTGCAGTGCGATGCCAGGGGCCATGTATCATGCTTCAAACCCTGCAACATGCTCACTGTAGCCATTAATCCTGACTTCCTCATTTTTTATTCATAAAAAAAGTAAATCAGCACAAATTGTTTTATTAATTTTTGTGTTTTTTTATATTGTGCTGCTGATTTAATGTTGCTGATCAATTTGAATTCATTATTGTTTGAGGTTTTGTTTTATTTTATTCTTCAGCGTAAAATGGCTCAAGTCTGTCAAAAAAATGTATAGTTTAAATAAGGATTACATTTCTTTTTCAATTCTGGGCAAATTGATCCACTTTAAATCTTTTCTGTTACAGACTAAAAAATAATGTAAATAAAGTTATTCTTTGTTGTAATTTGATCCATATTTCTTTCCATTTTTTTGCTTTGCAGAGGTGTATATATAACAATTTTATAGCCAAATGGTACTATTTATAGTCACAGTGGAGCGTGGGCGATGTGCGTCACATCTTTTGTTCTTCTTCGGTGGTGCGTAGAAAAAATAATTGAGAAGCACAGCCTAAATGTATGTGAACTATAACTCATGCATTTGATCATGTGACTGTTGAATGAGAGCATATGGGAGCTAACTCGTGCAGGACAACTTAGTGTTAAAATGACAATGCTGCTGGATTTCAAACTGTGAGATTACAAACAGCACACATTCACCGTACAGCATTAACCTTAAGTTCACTCGGGGGGTAAAAGAAATCAAGACAAGGTGCTTTGGCTCTTCTAACCTAAGAGGAAGTAGATTAGACTGCCATCAGAGCCCATGTTGGAAGATAAAGATACTTCAATTAGTATGCACTTACCCTGTAATTGTCATTGTTTCTGCTTCTTTCTCTGCAGTGTGGGTGCCACACTGTTGATCCTGTTCAAAATAACAATTTGATGAACTTCACAGACTAAAGTGTTGCATTTATAGCAAAGCAAATCGACATATTACCTTGCAGATACAGTTCTTCTCCCTCTGTGAACGTTTTATCACATCGGCTGCATCTTGCACATTCCGGGTGATAGTGTTTGTCCCCTGCCTTTAAAAAAAAAAAAAAAAAAAAATTTTACAAAATACAAAAAACAGTCGCTATACGGACAGATAAGAATGACAATCAATACCCGATAGCATCGTTTATGTTCAATAATGCATCCATCGATACGGTACATTTCTTCTCTCACCTCCAGGACTTTGCCCGTTATAAACTTCTGACACGCTTCACATTGTACGCCGAACTGAAGCTGGTAGTCTCTCTCACAATATGGGACACCATCCCTGAAAAACACAACATGCAGCATGAATATGTTAAAAATTCAGTTACTTCATCGGGCACACCTACACATTTTAAATAATATACAGGAGTTGTATCAAAAATACAGCATTTTCATCTGAGACTGCTCCACCATAAAGGACTGTTGGAAAGAGATACACCAAGCTCTACAGGATATTTTCAAACGTGAAATACCCCTTGAAAGTAAAACTTTGTTTTTTGGACATGTACCTCAGGACTGGCTGAAGAAAGATAAACACTTAATGAATATCCTACTGGTGGCTTGTAAAAAGAGCATTACTAGGAAATGGATATCCCAGGAGAGCCCAACTTTGAAGCAACGGATGGAAACAACAATGGACATATATAAAATGGAGAAGCCTTTATTAATTATAAATTGGAGAAATTTACTTCATATTGGGAAAACTGGGTCAACTATGTCACGCCCCATAAGCCTGACTTTAATTTTTCGAATTAGTGATTGTACTGCTTAAAAAAAAAGGATTACTCCCTATATGTGTATATGTATGTATGTATATATATATATGTATGTGTGTGTATATATACATATATATATGTATATTTATATATATGTATATTTTCTGATTATTATTATTATTATTAATGTATTATTATTTATTTTTTGTTTATTTAATTGATGTATTTGTAGATATTACTTTGTTTTTTTTTGCTGTTTCCTTCTTTTTTTGGGGGGAGGGGTGGGTGGTATGGTTGGGATATACACAACAAATATTTTGACATTTAGGGCAGACAACAGAAATATGATGTATGTGAATATGATGTAATGGATAGGAATGTCTGATGCTGGATGTCAAAAAACAAAACAAAACAATTACAGCATTTTCCAAACTAACAAGAAATGTATGGTATTACTGTACATACATACATTTGCAACTAACAACAAAAGCATATTTTAATAAGACCTTTAAAAAAAATGGCTTATTGAGAGTCAAAATTGTAATCGTAGTTTATAGGCTGTTGGTATATATGTTAAAAACATGTATTGTATCAATTGTTTTATGTATTTGTGTAATTTGCAAGGTGATCTTGTGGCAGTGAGTGTCCACAACAACACTTTTTGCACTTAAACCTTGGAATTTTACATTTTGATATTGTTAATCTGTGTACTATGTTTTGAGTCATTGTCTAAATTTTAACATCAACTTGACGAGGAACTGGAGATGGAAACTAGCCATTGGCTATAATCTGTCAAATTATTATGTATTGTCCCCTTTTAAATAAACAAAATCTTGTAGAGCATTACAATATATCCCATCAGGCATTCTCCAGTTATGTCACTATGTTGTTGACCCAAATATAAGACGACCCTCAACATCCCCCTCTGTTGTTTAAGTGGATCAACCTTAGTATTGCCTCTATATCACTGGTGTATGTGAGTGACAGGAAAAAAAGCAGAAAAGCTCTGACTTGCTTGGGGAGTGCTGCTTTGCATACATAAGCAATCTCCCCAGGATTCCTAAAACGCCTGAATTCATGGTGGCATTTTTAGAAAGTTGGGGCAAAAGTTGCGCTGTACTGAGACATATTTTTTTTCAATAAAATTGAATAAAGTTGTGATTTTATGAATGTGTTATCAACTTATCAATGTTTTAAGTATTTCTTGTAGCCTTAGACTCAAAAAGCACAGGATTTCAACTAAAAAATAATGTATGGATGTTCTAGTTGTAGACACCAGATGGCAGTAAAAGCACATACTGAGAGCTCATTGTCAAATTACTGTACTGATAAGTAAAAAATGTATCAATTAGAAGCAGTGCTTCTCAATTATTTTCTGTTAAAACATTGTTTTTTAGTCTGTAACAGTGAAGGTTAAAAGTGCAATAGTTTGCCTGAAATAAAACAAAAAAGTAATCCTTATTTACACTGTAAACATTTTTTGGCCGACTTGAACCATTTAATACTGATTTATTTTAAAAAAAATTACATAATTTCAATAAATAATAATAAATTCAGAAGCACAATATATAAAGCACTTTAACCTACAATTTTTTTTTTTGAGAAACATTTTGTGCTGATTTTTTTTTTTGTTTGATCAAAATGAGGGAGTCAGTATTAATGGCTATGATGAGCATGTTTTGTTGTGCACAGCTTTTGAAGTGGGGTTTGAAGCATGATACTGAGAAGGCATGCTTCCCAAGGTCACACGCACCCCTCCTGGCATCCACATGGCGGCCTGCCTGCCCCGCTATTTGAGGAAAACTGAATTACGGGAAGAAACACCACCAAAGGCTTCCTTACTGTCCGCTGTTTGCTCAGTCTTCCACAAGTTGCAGACATTCTCCGTGTATGTTTTACGCTTAAAAAGTGTTTGACCATCTTGAACACTGGACTTGTTTCTCATACAGTATTCAGGTCATATAAGTGTCAACTGTCTTGTATTGATATCAATATAATCATTATAAATTGGTATAAAAAAGGGACATATTATTGTATTTACTTGCTGATGTATTCTCCACTGAGCATTCTTTGGCAGATGTTGCACTTGAAGCAGCCAAGGTGCCACTGGCTCCCCAACGCCAACAAAGCCTGGCCGTTCTTGATGTCTCGGCCGCAGCCGTTACAGTCTGACAATGGACACAAATATGTTATTCTTGTGATGTCTCGTGTGTAATATGGTTATCGTGGACTTTTGAATAAAATCAATTATTAAAATACCACAAATTAATTCAATAAAAAACAAATTAACGGACTGCAAATATTGAATTTGTAAAAAAGAAGTAAACAGGGATTCCGAAGCTTCTGCACTCAGTGTTCAAAGAAAATATCCATGTGCAAATTTAGATGCGAAAGTGACTTTTTCTTGTCTCATTCAGTCCAACAGAATTGCCTCCTTAATCCCTCCGGCATTGTATGTACAGTTTCCAAGTGAGTCAAGGTCAAGCTGAGGTCAGTCTGTAATAAGTCGCTATTTTGACATGTTGCCTAGCTTAGAGCATGGGTGTGTGTATGTGTGTCAACACAACTAAATATAGTCAAGGAGGGTTGACTTAATGCAGAAATATCAACATGTTTGTGTTCCAGGAAAAAGAGATTATGCCAGATGTGGACTTCAATTTCAATCTAAGCAGAACATGAACAAAATAATTCAAAAACAAAAAAGGGCAGCTGGCTTTGGTATCACTGCATAATCCTTCTGATACGGATTGAAATATCAATTCATTTTAGAAGGATATTAAATGTGTTATAATACCAACTTCTTTAATTTATGTGACAAAATGTGCACAAATACAGTTCAAAGTCTGTTCACAATGTTCCCTAAAGGGTGAAAGTAGCTCATGTGACATTACATATTTGTATTTATTACACTCATACTCTAAAACAACTTTGTATGAAAAATAATTAGGATAAGCGTCCGAGTGCCGCTGGGATAGGCTCCAGCACCCCCACGACCACGAGAGGAACAAGCGGTAGAAAATGGATGGATGGTGTTGAATTTATAAAAAAAAAAAAAGAAGAAGATATTACTGATGTAATTATGTAACTCATAAGTGACCTAACTAGTGATTGTAAGAGAATGGTTGTATTTAGAATTCATTGATTTAAGATGTGTTACAAATTGAGAACAGGAAGTGAACATATGTGTAGGTGTAAATAAGCTTGGTTTTTCTTGCTCCTTTTCGGACAGGTTGTAAACGGAAATGAAAGTATTTGCAATATGGGATGTATCATATCATGCTAAAATCGTATGCATGTTCAAAATAAACTTCCCCCAACTAACTTCATCCAACCATTTTGATATATATTTTTTTATTTTGGTTAAAAAAAAAAGAACATAAAAACAGGCATATGTAATTATTATTATTTATTTTTTTAAATAAATGAATACAAAAAAACAGTCATATATATTTAAAATCAAAACTTTGTGTTATAGGCAGAGGTGGGTAGAGTAGCCAGAAATTGTACTCAAGTAAGAGTACTGTTACTCTAGAGATTTATTACTCAAGTAAAAGTAATGAGTAGTCACCCAAATATTTACTTGAGTAAAAGTAAAAAGTATGTTGTGAAAAAACTACTCAAGTACTGAGTAACTGATGAGTAACATACACACACATATCATATATATATATATATATATATATATATATATATATATATATATATATATATATATATATATATATATATATATATATATACACATATATACACATACATTGATATATACAGTATATCATTTATATTTATTTATTTTGCCGTTTTTGTTTACATGTTAAAGGTGTTTTAATGAATATACATGCATGTTTAACACATATAGATTCCTTTCTTTCATGTTGACAAGAATATAAGTTGGTGTATTACCTGATTTTGATGACTTGCATTGATTGTAATCAGACAGCAGTGCTTAACGTCCACGTTTTCAAATGCAGGAGAAAAAAAGTTCCTCCTTTCTGTCTAATACCACATGAAAGTGGTTGGTTTTTGGTATCTTATTTGTCCAGCTTCCATATTCGTTTTCACACACTTTACAAGAAATACATTGGCGGCAAATTCCGTAGCTTGCTAGCTTGTTTGCGCTGGCTTTCGGAGACTCTTATTTTGAAAGCGCAGGCGCGATGGAGCGGCACTTTTATTGTGAAGACAGGAACTGTGCAGTCAGTCTTTAGGCTTGTGACGGGATGTACGTTTGAAATAAAAGTGTCTTTTTTCCTTCACACTTTTGATTGATTGATTGAAACTTGTATTAGTAGATTGCACAGTACAGTAGATATTCCGTACAATTGACCACTAAATGGTAACACCCCAATAAGTTTTCCAACTTGTTTAAGTCAGGTCATGTGACCGCCTGGCTCTGTTTGATTGGTCCAACGTCACCAGTGACTGCATCTGATTGGTGGAACGGAGTCAAACGTCACTAGTGACTGCATTTTATTGGTGGAACGGAGTGAAACGTCACCAGTAACGCAGGCACTTTGAAGGTCTGTCTGACAGACCAAAACAAACAAAGCGTGCATTAACAGATCGATAAAAATTAGTAGCGAGTAGCGATCTGAATGTAGATAAAAGTAGCGGAGTAAAAGTAGCGTTTCTTCTCTATACATATACTCAAGTAAAAGTAAAAGTAAGTTGCATTAAAACTACTCTTAGAAGTACAATTTATCCCAAAAGTTACTCAAGTAGATGTAACGGAGTAAATGTAGCGCGTTACTACCCACCTCTGGTTATAGGTAACAAAATATAATATTAGTTATTAGTATCAAAACTTCAGCTTTTTCTCAATACAGAACATCTTTTTCTTCTTTTTTCTAAACTTTTTACTGTTTTATTTTTTTCTCGAGTTGCGGGCCGCAAATGGCCACTGGGCCGCACTTTTGACAGTCCTGCTCTATAGCCTCAAATGTGGGATTTTTAATTATGCAGATGGAAAACATGTGTTACCGCAGCAACATCATCACTTGTAAGCAATGCCTTTACGACTGTATTACCAATTGCATTGTAAATGCTACCTGCACGGAATTTAGAATAATATCCAAATAATCGCCTTCTGCTGGCTCATATCAACACTTTTTGAGAGAGAAAATGATATTAAAATGTACTTACTGTTAGAATATCTGATACCAGTAGGGGGAGGAGACAAAGGGCTAACACACCGTTGGCAGATGCAATCTTTCCCACTGAAGGTGACACAATCACCAGCCGGAAATGGTTTCCTGTACGGTGAAAGTACACAATTATAAAAACTTTGACTAGGGTACACTGTATTTATATGTACTGTATGTAATTTGTGTATTTATTTTTACTTGCAAATGGTGCACACAAAGCAAGCGGGGTGGTACGTCTTGCCCAAGACGGAAACCACCTCTCCCTCCACAAATCCCCCGCAGCTGTTGCAGAGGGTGCCATGAAGTCTCTGGTAGTCCAGCGGACAGAGAGAGTCTCCGTTCTTCAAGAAGAAGCCGGAACGCGCCAAGTCGCAGCCACACACTGCACAAACACACATGGAGTGTAACAACAAAGGAATTTGGATATCCTAGAAACCTTTGGAAGTTCTCCATTAAGCCTCGAATATCAGAATGTTTTACCTCACTTGAACACAAAGCACACTCCTTATGTTATATGATATCACCAAACCCAGTTTTGTCCATCTGAACCCTGCCACAACGCATCCAAATGCCAAGGACAGTTATGTGCTCGTCTATTTCCATCCAGAGAAAAACTTGGCATGTGTGTAACCGTTATTTGCAAACATTTCCAAAGCTATTGTTAAATTAGGCAATTAAAGCTGAATAAATATTTGGTAGTCAAGATTTTACGACCCACTGAGACTAAATCAGCTGTATTATTTGCTAATTCCCCTTTAATTTTAATGGTAATTTATTTACCACAAAAGCAAACAATTTGAATGATGCGCTTTTCTCTTTGTTGATTAAAATCCTGGGAGCATTCATGAGGCATTCCATTTTCTAAAAAAAAGTACATTTTTATTGTTTTTATTTTGTGAGGTAAACACAGCGCAAGGGCAACAACACTAGAAGCCTGTCAGGGTTAATTAGGTGAGGACAATGGCCTGCTGGCTAAACATGAGTCGCATGAAGCAGTAACTCCTGTGCATCGTTGTCTGGTAACCACGAGGGAGGAGGGGAGGGGACAGACATTTTTGCAGTACATGGAATGTCAGCAGTGCATGCTCACTTTAAAGCCACAATATGTAGTAATATTACCGTAAATAACAGCTTCAAAACCAATTAGGATGATGCACAAGTTCTAAAAAAAGGGGTATACTTTTTGATCAACGTTATTGCTCACTCACTTATTGATCTGTAACATTGGTGGACCGCCTGGACACATCTCATGTTGTTATTTACCAAAATGTTGTACATTAAAACAGTTTGTTACACATGTTCATTCGTCAGCATAGTTTCTACAATTCCAATAACGATCATAATAATTAGTATCATTAATAGATAATTATTTTCATGAAGTAATATAAATAATGAATCATTATTATAATTATTTTTTACGATATAATTAATACCGGAGCAAAGAAAAGTATGTACATATTTATTGTGAAATAAAATTACAAAAATATCTCCCTATAGTATTAGTTTGTTATTATAACAATAATTACTATAATTGTTGCGAATAATTATAATATATAATAATAATTACAATTATAATATAACATGTAATGGTTATTTTTGTTACATATACAATCATACAAGTAAATTAACACAAATTATTACTAGTAGTATACATCATAACAATTAACAAAATACAATATTGATAATATTAATAAACAATTATAGTTATTAGTTTTTTATTTTAAGTTGCTGAAAATTACAAAAATGGTTGTCCTTTAGTATTACCAGACAATAAATTACTAGGGATGTCCGATAATGGCTTTTTGCCGATATCCGATATTGTCCAACTCTTTAATTACCAATACCGATATCAACCGATACCGATATCAACCGATATATACAGTCATGGAATTAATACATTATTATGCCTAATTTGGACAACCAGGTATGGTGAATATAAGGTACTTTAAAAAATAAAAAAAATAAAAAAATAAGATAAATAAATTAAAAACATTTTCTTGAATAAAAAAGAAAGTAAAACAATATAAAAACAGTTACATTGAAACTAATAATTAATGAAAATTAGTAAAATTAACTGTTAAAGGTTAGTACTATTAGTGGACCAGCAGCACGCACAATCATGTGTGCTTACGGACTGTATCCCTTGCAGACTGTATCGATATATAATGTAGGAACCAGAATATTAATAACAGACAGAAACAACCCTTTTGTGTGAATGAGTGTGAATGAGTGTAAACGGGGGAGGAAGGTTTTTTTGGGTTGGTGCATTAATTGTAAGTGTATCTTGTGTTTTTTGTGTTGATTTGATAAAAAAAAAAAAAAAACGATACCGATAATAAAAAAAACGATACCGATAATTTCCGATATTACATTTTAACGCATTTATCGGCCGATAATATCGGCAGGCCAATATTATCAGACATTTCTATAAATTACACTTTCCTGTAAAGGGTGACCTGGGACATTTAAAATGATTTAATACTATTGTTCATGTTACTATGGCTTCTACTTCTTACGTCAACTAACATGCTTCATTATCATATTGCCCCGGATCCAAAACGATGTCTTATATTCAGTGTCTTGAAATTGAAATTCAACAGGTAGCACCAAGTGAGTAAGAGCTTTTCTTCGTGAAACCCACACACACAAGGGTTCATTTTATATTCGATGTCATCTTATATTGGGGCTAATACAGCATAGAGCATAGTGTACTATTTACAACTGCTCACAAGTTTTGGGAAGTATATAATGAATGGTATTCTGACCCTTGCAGGTGAAGCATCTGATGTGGAAGTGACTTGACTGGACTCTCAGCACCTCCCCTTTGCAGACCTCCCCACATTTCATGCATCTGATGACCTTCTTGACTGCAGGGGTATGAGGCTGACGATCGCTCCGGGTGTGAAGCACTGCGATAGAGGGTGGAACACACTGTAAGTCATTAATCATTCGCTTATCATCAGCATGTCATTCTAAAAACTGCTGAGATCCCAGTTATCTGTAAACAAGAGACTGATGGATATTCCTGAGCGTGATGTGTGTTCCCAGCAGAGAGTTAGCGCCTCGCTACAGGTCAAGGGCCCGGACCCCTGAGAGGGAAACGTTATGTCACAATGCAGCACGTGGTCCAGGCACATTCTTCTTCATCTATCTCTGTCATGCTAACTGGCAGCCAGAGAGAGTGGACGCTTGTACAATCTAATCACGGGCAACTGGACGGGCCGCGCCTGTGTGTTTGGAAGAGGAGACGCGGGGAAAGAATGTGACACACTGACAATGTGTCCCACTGTGTGGGTGGACCGCTTTTTGAAAAAGATCCTACTTTCTCCTGTACGATATGATATGATAACAAAACAAACTTTTATTTCAGCAGGGATTTTCTTCCTGTTGGACGCATCAGTGCTTACAAAAAATGTGCGTGACTCAGCCTCGTGAAAGCTAATGAAATTGAGACAAGAACCATCGGTATGTGGCCCCAAATCTGCCCCGCAACAGGGTAGATTTGTCACCATGGTAACAGGCATGTGCATAGAAACAAACAAGATTACCAAACTACTGTAGTCTTTCCAAAGGTTGAATGAAGTCTTTGAAGATATCCTTGGAAGAGAGGCACTGGTCATCGTAATCTTTATGATTATTACCTTAGGCTTTCAACACACTTTGCTTCGGATCTGCAAGGAAACTCATAACATTTTGATGAAAATCTGGATAAATACGCAATGTATTCAATTATTCAAAAGTTCATGAACGATCACACCCATTTAAATGGTCATAATAGACATGTATTTTGTTTAATAATATGTTGCAGTGAATTACTATAGAGAAATTTATGAAAAAAAAAATGATTCAAGGATCATACAAATGTTTATTATTATACGTGTGAGCCAGCAGGCAGAGGCCAATGACTTCTCCCCAAATGAGTCAGAGCTTTTTTTTTTTTTAAACTTTTGACTTTTATTCCTGCCACTAACACACACCAAAGAATGCATTTCCCCACGAAAATAGTATGCGTTAGACGAGTCGTCATACTCTGAGTGGAGAGATATATGCATGCAACCCAGCCGGCAGAGGCAAATGACTTTGCCTCAAACGAGTCAGAGCTTTTCTTCTTGCCACTCACAAACACCCCAGTGAATGCATTTTCCCACGAAAATAGTATACGAGAGACAGGTTGTCTTATAGTTGGGGTGGAGAATACATGCAAGTCAGCATGCAAAGGCAGATTACTTCTCCCCAAACAAGTCAAAGCTTTTCTTCCAGTCACTCACACACACCAGTGACTTTGAGACCCACTCAAAAAAGCAGCTCAAATGTTTTAACAAGTTAGCAAACACTGAAAGAGATAAAATGCTAATTTTAAGATAATAGTGACCAATAAGGCAGTGCAAGTTAAAACTTAGAATCAGCTAAGAAGTATATTTTGCTAAAATACCAAAATCATAATAAAAAAATAAAAAATCTTAAAAATGTATTTAATTTTGTTTTAAAAACATTCATGGTTGTTTTATATTCCAAAAGATATGGAACATTAGTGGGTTTGATATTTTTATGCCTTCAATATCAGTTCCTCTGAGGCGGTATTTGTTTTTAGAATTAGCACTGATGGCAGGATACGCCATAGGTCGCCCAACCCTTTGCTTTAAAGTGTATTTAATAAAATATGGGACACATGTTTGCACAAAGAATAAATAACATATGCAAGAATACCGGTCTTTCCAGATATTGAAGCTGATCTGCTGTCAAGTATTAGCAAACGTTGAGTTTAGAATGACGGCAAATGGACAGAAACCTGAGATGAGCCCTTAATCGTGCATGTGCATGCGTACGCACTTCAGTACATGAGAATCTATATGAAGTCATTTGAAGAAATTATTTAAAAATTCTTCTAAGAAAAGGAGGAAGGAAGGGAGGCGGTTATGAGTCACAAAATGATAGTGTTATTGTGAGGCAAGATGGGAGTACGGAATAACACTCAGGAGATTTTTGTGGAATTTATCAGGAAGGCATGTGGAAGGAGGAGGTAGTTTTAGCGGAATGAGAGCATTTTTCCCCTACTTATCACTCACTCTGACTAAGTAGTTAAGTCACAAAAGAACATTCATGTGTGCCCTCCCGCTCTCAGGAAATAGAATAATGGAAGGGTTTTTGTTTTGGTTTTTTTCAATGCAAATGTGACATTGCTGCTCTATGTTTAACTCTGACAGCTGAGCTTGCACTTTTACACACTTGGCAAATACAGTGTGTATTTTCATGCTTTTGTGTTGATCATTTCTTGGATTTTGTCTCTTAAAAATGCTGGATGATACATTTTGGAGTGGAGAACGATAAATTGCTTTTACTCCTTTTTTTCCCTTACTTCCGTAAACGTTGCAGAATACATCTGGAAATTCAATTTTAGTAGTTCAAACCTAAATACTTTTTTTTTTTTAACAGAACGTGACCTAAACTGCATTTTAATAGTCTCTTCACATATGGCAACATCTATAAATGACCCTATAGGGGGAAATACTACTTCAGTGAGGCGATGAGAACTTGAGAAATATGAAAAAACATGCCCATTGGACATTACTACAGGAAACAATACACTTAATGTGTCAATAAATGCTAGCAGTTTTCACAAGTTTGACACATCTTCTCATTCAAAAGCATGAGAACATGTGTCCAAACTTTTGACTGGTACTGTATGTAGGAGCTACACAAAAACAATTACCCACACAAACACACACACACACACACACACACACACACACACACACACACACACACACACACACACACACACACACACACACACACACACACACACACACACACACACACACACACTCAGGAGAGGGGGGTCTACCTTCCTGTTTCATGTTGGTGCTGTCTCGGTCTTTTGGAGAGGCCAGGATTAAGTGCAGTGGATCAGAGCGAAGAGAAGAACAAACTCAACTCCTGCTTCATGATAAAAAGGGGCGGCCCAAACATGCAGAGGGCAGGAGTGTGTGCGTGTGTGTGTGTATACGTGCATGAGTGTTCTAAATGAGGACTGTGGGTACAACCAAAACATGACATCATCCACTGACTAGTAACTATGTGTCCTTTTCTTCAGCTTTGCACATACAGAAATAGATATATTATACAGATAAACTATGCTATTTTTTCAAATATTTGGACTCTGTCATGTACCGTAGCTAAAAAGGTAATCAAAATAATAAACCAATCTCAGTTCAGTATGATGGAGTCCAGCTTTTTTACACTATTGCAAAGTACAACCACAATATTAAAACTACTGCTAAAATTTAAGACACGTAAGCATTGTTATTTTTCTATTCATGCACACAGTATGAGCAAGTATGGCAACATATAGATTAAATATTAAATGTTTTTGCATGCCAATGTAAATTTACAAAATCAAAATACTAGACCTATATTTAAATTTGAGGTCTTTTTCCTGTTTATATGTATATGACCTGTGTTATAGTTGTTGATTCTGTCTTTTGGTGTGACCCCAAAATGCAGAGACAGCAAGGGGACATGCAGGAAAAGGGTCATTTTAGTAGGGTAAAGCAGGAAGACACCGGCATGGCTGCAGCTGTAGATCAAATACTTAGGCAAGGCAAATTAAGGAAAGACATAATCACCAAAAGGCACACTATGAACAGTCAAAAAACACCCAGTGTCGTAAGAAAGGCGACACTGGCAGATAAAACCCTCCTGATTAGTGATCAAAGGCAGGCGACTCCCCTAATCACTACTTAAGAACAGGTGTGGAGATAAGCACTCAGAAGCAAAAGTGAAGTCACTACTCAAAAGCAGGTGTGGAGATAAGCAAAAGAGAAGCCCCAGCGAGACAGAGCAAAAACAGAAGGAGAAACCAAAATGAGAGCACTGGATAGGAGAAAATACGTAAGACAGAAAAAACAACACAAACGTCATGATGGTTCATGACACGTGTGTGCATGTTTTATATTTTTCGGCACAAACTTGTTTAAAAACAACAAACTTGGATGAAACTGACCCACAATCTGCACCTTTGTGGTATCAATTGTGGTTTTAATTGAGCCAGAACTTTCAGTAGCTGTAAAACAGGTTGTCCTATGTTCAGATTCTACCAAATAATACATGTAAACCAACGAACGATGTATCCCAAAGCGAATCAGAGCTTTTCTTACTGTCACTCACACACCAGTGACCCGGCAAGATACAGCTGCAACCCGCTTAAAAAAAGAGTGGCTCCAAGGTTATTGACAAGTCAGTTTTAAGACAATGATGCTAGCTAAGAAATACGAGATATGTTTTTGTTTTTTTGTTTTTTTGGAGGGTGGGGGGTGGGGGGGGGGGTGTCTATCAGTTGTGAACACCTGATTCTTCTAAAATTACTCATTTTGTCTATGAAAATCTTTCAACTTTATAAGAGAGGTCATCTCATCTTATATTTGGGTCAATATGATCTAACATGAATTCATCATAGGCCTTTTTTGTTGTAACATCGAACAAACAAGTGAACAATAGAGAATATAAAGTAGTAGTGGAGTGTGTGTAGTGTGTAAGTGTGTAAGTGTGTGTGTACCTGACACATCCGCAGGTATGGCCGCCAGCTTCTCACACAGAACATAGTCGTTAGGGTTTAGAAAAGGCAGCTGCTCCATCATGCAGTTCTTGGGGATCAGGTAGAGAATCTCGGCTATTTGTCCATCCTCGATGATCGACATGCGCCTGACCGAGTTCTTCCTCTTGACCCGGTCCACAATCACCATGTCGCTGCCGCGGCTGTTGCCGCAAATCCTGCCCAGGCTGTTGAGGTTGAGGCGGGTTGACATCTCGTCCAGGGGCTCAGCCAAACAGTCCAGGCTGCACAGCCCCTCCAGGCGGGAAACCATAAGCACGGACTCTGGAGATGATGAAGCCGTCAGGTATTAGGTTGCTCTTAAGGCTCCCTCGCCGTGTGTGTGTGGCCCATCGAGCGGCGCACAACCTGTAAGCAGATTAAGGTAGGTGTATTTTTAGTGTTTATCTTCACAGTGAACAGAGGATTTTTGCAAGTCTTGCAGGTAAGAGTCTTCCAAGTATGTCACTAGAAAAGATACACAGCCATCTCATTATAGGACAGTGGGGACAACCCTGTAATCAATTTGGAGCTTTTTTCTGCATGATTACCACAGAACATGGACCAACTACATAATGCATCTCAAAGAAGCTTTGAACGCTCAACTGAAAAACATTAACTATGATTGTTTTGTTCTTTTTTGGCAAATGCCTAGCTCAAAAAAGTCAACAACCTGGGCCATGAAGAGTAGTAACACAAATAATACATTAAACATAAACGTTTAATTATTCACTTGAAGTGATACAGCGTGATGGATGTCGTGTAAACAGCCTGATGAGCAGCCATCAAAAAACAAGGAGATGTAACCTCTGCATTTTTTGCAGTCTTATAAGTTTTAATCCAGGGGCTTTCAAACTGCGAGGC